>NC_141535.1:166852500-166930000 GCF_021556685.1 Rattus norvegicus
TTAAAAACAATGACAATTTTCACGATGATAGGAAGCCAGGGTACAGAGCTTGCTGACAGCACTACATAGAACCTTACAGGTTTCTATGGAAACTTCCTTCCTAGATGGTTTAAAGAGTAAGGGGGTGGGGGTGGGGTGGAGAAATGATGGCTCAGCGGTTAAGAGCACTCAGTGCCTTTGCAAATGATACACACACACACACACAACACACACACACACACACACACACACACACACACACACACACACCCTCTACAACCACCCATAAATTTAATTCAAGGCTATTCAACACTGTCTTCTGACCTCTGTAGGCACCAGGCATGCATGTGATACACTTACACATACGAAGACAAACACTTCTATGCACGTAATAAAGATTACATTTTAAAAAATTAAGAAGAAATTTCCTCAGCAAACAATCTTGGTCAGAGGCTCAGACAGAACTGACCACATAAGAGTCAACTCTTTTACCTCGACTGTCACCAGTGAACTCGGCCTCCTTAATAAATAAGGAACGTAAGGTGAAATCACAGAGTGTGTATTAAGTTCATGCCCCACAGAGGATACTTTCTGAATGAGAATGCCATGAACCCCATGAAGTTTTGGTAGCTCACACATAGAAAACAGTTCTTGGCGCAGACCAGACCTTGAATAAGTGTTGGCTATTGCTGTTATTCCACTGAGTACATGAAGTACCAAGTTCCTTGAGTTGCTTTGGGCCGTCAGCTCTCAAAGGTCATTTTCTCTTATGAACAAACTATCAGTAGGACTCTGCTAGCTTGACTATTCCTATTTCGTGCCAGAATTTCTCTGAGATATTTGATTCTGTTTCCTGGGTCTCTAGAATATCAAACCCCCTAAGATTCAGTTTGAAGAAGTCTCTGGCATGGTCCTCTCTCCAACCGCATCTAAGTGGCAGTTGAAATAAGTTAATAGAGTCGTGGCTGCAGCTCAGTATGACGAGCTCAATCCCTCGGATTTTGTATGAGATGGCATCAGTGGTTGCTCTGCTTTTGCTTCAATATCTCATTCCTTCAGTTTCTTAGAGTCATGAGGTCAGGTCAGCTTCCTCAGGAGAGCATGAAATGGCTCACAGGTATATCTTCTTATACATGTGTCTTGTTACAGTGAGGCAGGGGACAAGAACAGGCCAGTTCCAGCGTGCAGTGAACATTCTCACATTTCCCCTTCCTAAGTTGCTTTTTTCTTCCAGTTTCCATTGGGTGTGAATTTCCCTGTCTGGAACTACAAGCTTAGTTTTAGGTTGAACATGTCTGAGCTCTGAAGATCTGACTCATTCTGTATTGTCCTATTGTACTGTGTCGTCTCTCCCTTCCCACTGGTCTCTGTGTCTGGGAGGCAGTAATGTTTCCTGTATTTTTCATTGTGTGTCTGGATCCTATTGGAGTGTGTAATGTACTGAAGATACTCAATGAACATGTTGAATGAACGTGGGAATTCCTGCTTGCCTTGTTTCTTTGATGCTTTGTAAATCTGTATTTGGATTTGCTAAGGAAAAGTATTAGTATTTTTATCTTAAATCCAGGCTGGGATTTATCTGGAGTGCTTCATGAAACGTTTGCTGTGGAGGCTAGTGACAAATGTTCTTCGTAGCCTTGTCACAGTACAAATAATAAGACTCAAAGATGTATTATACTGAGGACCATCAGTGTGGTGTATTGGTATTATGCTAGCATGATTTAACGATGGGTTTTCTGTAGGAGGAGCAATACGATTTGTTTAAGAGATATGGTTTGGTCTAGAAATACATCTTTTTACATGAAGGAGAGAGTAGGTAGTTAGCACATCTTGTATGTAGTCTGTCCTAAGGGGGCTGTTTCAATTCTTTGACTTCTACTTGTGTTTATGAAAATACATTTATGTCTCATACAAAGAACACAGCTTGTCTGAAGCTCGGAGTTAAGTATTTGGCTTTATTTTCACCGACTCTTCCAGAACCTTACCCTGTTGGCATTTAAAAAAAACAACCACCTTAATTTGAAATGAAAGACAAGTAAGTCTGTTTAGAGTCAAAAAAGGAGAATGAATTCTTGAGACCATAAAGAATAAAGGCTCTATTTCCTCCATATTTTTATCCTAAGTTTCCAAGTCTTTCCTGATTTCAGCAATCAACTTCCTTAAACAAATCCTTTAAGGGGCCAGAAGGCATTTATTTTTCTCTCTGTGTACTTAACAATCAGAATCTCCGTCATTTAATACAGTATCACAGGTGACCAACACTCATGTACACATACAGGCTGTGGAAACCTCTCCTCTCAAGGGAACAGTAGCCTCCATTGTAACAGTCGCTCACTGGGTGTCACTTCCCATCAAGCACCATTTCGTTTTTTAAGAACTGGGACTCCATTATCACATGAAGTCCACATAAAAGTGTTTGGAAGTGTACTCAAGTCACAGGACCTTGGAACTCCATGATAGGAAGTTGATGAATATGGAGATAGAAGGCCAGAGAAAATAAGCATTTTTATTAAAAGAGCATTAATATAAATGGATATAAAAGTGGTGTGTAACACTCCTAAGAAGGTACAAAGAAGACCCCTGAATGGTTTGTCCACTCTTGGTCTCCCAGTAGAAGCTTTCCATTGATTCAGTCCAGTCTAAGAGGGTCCCAATTATAGACACACCTCACCTCATTATGGGTCTATGTACAGGAATTAGAAGATAAGCTCAATATGGCTGACCTAGACACACCTCACCTCATTATGGGTCTATGTACAGGAATTAGAAGATAGGCTCAATATGGCTGACCTAGACACACCTCACCTCATTATGGGTCTATGTACAGGAATTAGAAGGTAGGCTCAATATGGCTGACCTAGACACACCTCACCTCATTATGGGTCTATGTACAGGAATTAGAAGGTAGGCTCAATATGGCTGACCTAGACACACCTCACCTCATTATGGGTCTATGTACAGGAATTAGAAGGTAGGCTCAATATGGCTGACCTAGACACACCTCACCTCATTATGGGTCTATGTACAGGAATTAGAAGGTAGGCTCAATATAGCTGACCTAGACACACCTCACCTCATTATGGGTCTATGTACAGGAATTAGAAGGTAGGCTCAATATGGCTGACCTAGACACACCTCACCTCATTATGGGTCTATGTACAGGAATTAGAAGATAGGCTCAATATGGCTGACCTAGACACACCTCACCTCATTATGGGTCTATGTACAGGAATTAGAAGGTAGGCTCAATATGGCTGACCTAGACACACCTCACCTCATTATGGGTCTATGTACAGGAATTAGAAGGTAGGCTCAATATGGCTGACCTAGACACATCTCACCTCATTATGGGTCTATGTACAGGAATTAGAAGGTAGGCTCAATATGGCTGACCTAGACACACCTCACCTCATTATGGGTCTATGTACAGGAATTAGAAGGTAGGCTCAATATGGCTGACCTAGACACACCTCACCTCATTATGGGTCTATGTACAGGAATTAGAATGTAGGCTCAATATGGCTGACCTAGACACACCTCACCTCAATATGGGTCTATGTACAGGAATTAGAAGATAGGCTCAATATGGCTGACCGAGGCCATCATCGTTCATCTTGTTCCATCTTTTCAAGCATGATGGGAGATCCCAGGTCTATTTGCATTAACCTATAGCTGGGCAAAGTCATCAGCTACAAAGCTTGTTTTGTAATAAAGGCTCATATACACACAGGGATGTGTATTTTATACACACGATGGGATGTAAAACACAACATCCAAATAATGCCTGCACTGTAGTATGCTGGAGACTGTTGGCTGTCTATGTTCAGTCAGATGGCTAACTGGGGTTCAGTGCTGCCACCTGGCCTTGCTAGAAAGCATCATCAGATGCTGCCAGTCGAGCAAAGAAAGATTGAAACTCAGAATTTTAAATATGATTTCTACAGAATGCTCTCATACCACCATGAAGTTGAAATGTTGTAAATTAATTTGAGCTACGGTACAGGGACTGTCATTGTAGACTATCTGCAGTACACATTTCTCAAGATTAAAAAATTAAATTATATGTCTATGTGTATTTGAGTATCTGGCTTATGCACATGGATGTAGTGCCCTCAGCGTTCAGAGCAGGGCACTGGATCCCGTGGATCTGGACTTACACATGGTTTTGAGCTGCCTGATATGGTGTTCGGCAGTGGAACCGGGGTCTTTCACAAGAATAATATGCTTTCTGTAACTACTGAATCATTTCTCCAGACCTGTCTTCACAATTTTAAAAATTGATAAAAGAAATAGTGATTCAATCATCACAGAATTATTAGCTCAGATTACTCTTGGACCAGTTCGTGGTTTAGAATGATATGTTTTAAACGAGTCTCTTTAAATATAAAAATATATATTTGAAATCCATGGACTTGCCAATCAATAATTAAACCCAGCTATTTTCTGAAATGTTGCAAAGCTATTTTAGAAAAAGAAAAGAGTATGTATAGGAGAGACTGTAATTAGGTAGGGAATGTCAGAAGATCTAGTCATTGTTATGGACACAGATTTGTGTTGTATGACTATCTTTGAGGGAGGTCCAAAGATAAAAATAAAGTGTGCTTTAAAAAAAGATCCAGTTTTAGCCCCTCTTCAAACCTTTAAGATTAACTATAAGCCTCTGATGGGGGGAAAGAGGTTGGCTGGATACCTGTTTAGGAGAAAGAGTGGCTGAAGGCTAAAAGATCTAACCTGTAAAACTGGTTAGAACCAACATGGCCAGCTGGAATGATGCCTAAGAGTCTTTACTAAAGGACCTCAGAGTCCGTCCTTTAATCAAAATATCACCAACTGTGCACTTGCCTAACACAGACAAGGTCCTCAGTTCAATACTAAAGACCACAAACAAATGAATAAAATAAAATATCAGTAATATCTGATGTGTAGAATTGGTAATAAACATAATAGACTGTAAATTCTTTGTAAATGCATCTTATTGCATCTGACACTGTGACAAATGTGGGAAATCACATCTAAGGACAGAAAGTGGCAGAAAACCCCCTTTCATTCCAGGTTTTCCTTCCTGTTCTCCACCTTAATCAATGAAGAAGCCTTTCCTTTGTTTAAGGAAACCAGTGATCTAAAATCCCAAGGATCCACCCACATCTTGAGAAAACAACACCCACTCTTGGGTATGTGGCACTGTCATGGCATTTTTAAATAAAGCCCAGTTTAGTTTTATAAAAAATAACGAAATATAACAGGATATTCTTTGCAGTAATATTTAACTTGTCATCTATAAAGACCTAGTGCTAGACATAACATAGTATGTAATAATGGTGTTGTTAGCCATGTATGTAAGACAGTTGGACTCCATGCATTTGGAGTCATGCATAGGGGGAAACCCCTGTAAGGACAGAAAAGTTACCCATTGAGCCCTCCATTTCCCCATTCTTAAGTGGAGAAATTCCGAAGCTACATAAAGTTATAAATTTCTCCCCAAGCCACATGGTTACTGATTAGTAAAGCTGGGACCTGTACCTGTTTCTTCACAGGGTAAGTCTTCCACAGTTTGCTTCTGTAAACCAACCTCATGTTTTAAATACTGTCTGGGACAGTTATGATATAATGACTAAACAATACTAATTTTAGCATGGTAGTTTCTGATTGTGCTACTATATCAACATACTATTTATTTAATATTTATTTAAGTCCAACAATATAACTCTGACAGTATTTTTGCTCAGAGGAAAAAGTATTGATGTATCACTCTGAGCAAGACTGTATTTATTTTTAAACGAAAGCTAAAATTCTGATATTTAACAGATTTCCATGTTTGGTTTGAACAACCATGAGCATGAAAATATGATTGAACATGATAGTTTGTTTTCTGTCTCTCTTGTTCAAGATTCTCAAATTACTGCAAAGGGTACCAGGTACACATGGTGTTGTGTCCATATGTTCAGATAACTTTTGAAAAAAAAATTAAAACCTTTTAATCTAGGGTAAGGCAAAGCAGACTATGACCATGTGAAAGTCAATGCATTTAAAAAGGAAAGCCAGGGCTGGCGAGATGGCTTAGCAGGTAAAAGCTTTGATCTCTGGAACTCACAGGGTAAAAGGAGAGAAACAACTTCTGAAAAAGGCTTTCCTTTAACCTCAACAAGAACACTGGCATGCATTTGTTCTCCCCCAATATAAACAAATGAATAGATGAATGAATGAGTGAGTGAACGAGTGAATAGAGAGACTAGAAGACAGACAGACAGACGGATGGATAGGTGATAGATGAATGAAATGGAAACCCAGTGCCATCTGACCTGTGAATTAGGAACTTTGCCAAAGCTCTCCTCTGGGCTGCACATTTCTGTGAATGGGTCTCGGGAACACTGTTTGGGTAGCATTTAAGCATCTTGCTATTTTTCATACCCAGCATGGAAGATGCATTATGTATGCTTTATTTTTAGGATGCTGTTTTATTGCCATGGAGCTGTCATACTGAATTAAGGTAGACTAGTTCCAAGAATTCTGTGCAGCGAGCTGCTTAGATGACAAACTACAGGCACCCCACAAACTTCCATTTAAATTCATTGTGGATCCCAAGTCGCTCACTGTGTCTCAACTTGCATTGCCTCTTCTTATTACAGAGCAGGGGAAATAGATTGTGTGCTTTCCCCCACCCCCTGTCTTTTCTACTTTCCTGAGGAAGTCTTGGGAGCCCGAGCTGCTGGTGTATCTGCCAGGGCGGAAGACTATGGCAGCTTTGCTTTTCCTGTTGTTTCAGGGATCAGGTAGGGATGGTGCAATCCATTTCTTTGGAGCTCTGAGAACGCCTCAGAACAATTTGAAATCACACTGGTTCTGATCCCTACAAACCCTTGACATGTCTGCAAACTTTCTTAAAACATTTACTTAGGACTGTATAGTCATGGTTTATTGTTGAAATTTCTGCTCAAAAGCACATTCTATTCTTTATCAGAACAGCCCCAAGGCTATTTCTTTAGCAATCCAGTTGAGCTGGCCAGCTCAATACTTGCATTCATTTAGGGACAAAAGTTTCCTGAGCTTCCCTCCCAAGCATCACCGACTGGCTGCAGTGTCCTCTTGTTTGCCCACTACATACCTTCCCAGACACACTGGAGACCTGGCAACCTTCTGCTATGCATCTGGAATTTCTCCCCTGATCTCACTCTGGGCTAGGACAGAAGCGACAAGAAGTGGTTGTTACACGGGATTCACACTGTAAACATGTTCCTCAACTCCATGCAAATCTACCCCTCTGCTAGGATTTTATTTATTGTCATTCCTTTAACAAACGTTTATTGAACACCCACTTTTTACTAGTCACTCTTCTAGTCCTTGGGGCTACAACCCTGTACAACATAGCCCAGGGGAGCTATCCTTGTGGACCTGACATCATCGAGTCTTACTGCTATTGATTGCAGGCTTCATGAAACATTCTCTTGAGCTTAAGGCCATGATGTCTCTATGGACTCTGCAGCTCTGGGTTGATGGAAGGACTGCACAGTTCAGTAGGACCAGGCAACCTTTCTTACCTTAACTAAGGGTCAATGCTCGTGACTTCTGCACAGTTTGGCTGTAATGAGCTTAGTCTATGGGCATTGAATTTGTCTGTGAAGCACTGTCCCAGAACTGGGGCAGGGAGTAGGACTTCCCTATGTAATAGCCATTCAATTCAAATCTGTGTAACTGAGCATGTATACTGGCAGTATGCTTTGCCTGGGTTTGATTCCAGATTCAATACCTTACTGATTTTTATTTTTTATGAGCATAGCAATGATAACAATGATGATTAGAATAATGATATTTATAATAATATTTAACCTGGCCTTGTCACTAAAATTGACCCCTCCCCCTTTCTCTTCTCTTCTCTTCTCTTCTCTTCTCTTCTCTTCTCTTCTCTTCTCTTCTCTTCTCTTCTCCTCTCCTCTCCTCTCCTCTCCTCTCCTCTCCTCTCTTCTCTTCTCTTCTCTTCTCTCTCTCTCTCTCATATATATATACATATGTATATATATTTAAATATTTGTAGTAGGGCGTACTGTATACTTATAAATGTGGCCTTTTGTTTTCATTTAGTTTCTAAGCTGATTTAGCATCCTGTGGTATGCTTTTTAGATTGTCATAGTTTCTCTAATTTTACTTGAGATAAGTAAATGGGCAACCACAATTAATTCAAAGCAAGTTCTGTAGCTGGGGATGGATATTGTTTTTTAATTTTTGGAATGTAGAACACTTTCCTTTCGCAAGCTTGTTAAGTCCTGTAAGAGTATCATAAGCATGATTACCTTGTGGTACAGATTTTCTGTGGAGAAACTGAAGCTCAAAAGATAACATGATGGATAGTGAAACTGATACAGATGTGAGTTGGGGGACTTCGGTAGCCTGATCCTCATCATCCTGCTGCCTTGCTACCTCTGTGATCAGTCATGCCACAGGAGGGCCTCCAGCATTGTATCCCCATTCCTCAGCCATTCAGAATGTAGCCTGCTTTCAACAGCCTAATTGTTCTGTCTCTCTCAAGTATAGCCCCGATGCTTCCGGTCTCATATCAGTGGCCTGAGGTCAGAAGGTGTGCGTGTATGTGTAAGGGTTTCCACCCCACCTCTCTTGCTCCTGAGTTCTATAGCATCATGGATGTGTGAGAGTCAAGTGCTAGTTGGAGAGAATGAGGGCACAGAAAGCTTTGTACATTTTTCAGCTCTGTTTCTCAAGTTTCTCCCTAATCCTTCTCATTCGTTTTCAGGGATGGCCTTGAAAGTAAGGATTACTGGGGTCTCACAACAGCTGCATTTTTGTTCTGAGTCCATTATCCATGTCTTGGAACACACTAGTTATACAAGGACATTGGGGGATTATGAAACAAATCATTCATGTGTCCCAGTTGTTTTTAACGTTCATTTAGTTGTGTGTGTCGGAGGACAACTTCCAGCAGTTGTTTCTCTTTCACAATGTGATCCAAGGCTCAAACTCAGGTCATCCGGTGTGCACTTTCACCCACTCAGCCATCTTCCTGGCCCAGAACCAGCTCTTAGAAGTCACTGTGGGTAGAGCAGGAGCCGTGATCCATGTAGAAAGGCAGCCAGCCTGAAAGGCTTCTGAGGGCAGTATGCCCCCAGGAAAAGCAGTTTTGAACTGGAGATTGGGGCTACAGGGATGAAGGGAGACAAGTTTGTCTTAGATGGGCAGTTTGTTCTTTATCCTGTGAGGACCCTGAGCTTTGTCTTCAGCATGTGGGGGATGGGGAGTAACAGGGTTTTAGAGAAGAGAATGTTATGGTTGGGCTTGTGTTACAAGGCTACTCTTGTCAGAAACTCATGACACCTTTCGCTGTATGAACCCCAAGACTCCCCAGATTAGGTTACCCAAAGGCAAGAAGGACTTTACCCCCCCCCCCAAATGTGGTTGTTTGTAGAGTTTGATACCCTTACAATATCCCCACCACCCTGGGAGGTCAATTTTATTTCTGCAGGTTATTATTATTTGTTGTTGTTTTTGTTTTTGTTTTGTTTTTAGACAAGGTCTCTACGTAGCCCTGTCCTGGAACTCAGTATGTAGACCAGGCTAGCCTCAAACTCAAGAGATCCACCTGCCTCTGCTCCTGAGTGCTGGGATAATGGGACGTGTTACCACACTCAGCCCTGATTCCTGCACTTTAAAATAAACACTGAGGCAAGAAGAATTTAGGGGTTTCCATTTGTGAAGTAGAGACTTTTAGTGAGTGTGTGTTCAGGGTTGCTCCACGAGCAGAGGTTCAGAACAAAGGATAGTTTTAAAAGTGGAGTGGATAGCTTGGGCGGGTCATGTCGGAAAAGTCCCATGGCATTCTTCCCTATTCCCAGGCTACACACTCACGTGAGCAGTTAAACATCAATGAAAGACTGGGATGAACTGAGCTCTGTTCAACCCAGAGAAGGTCAACTGTGAAGTGAGTGGTAGTTATTTGAATACACAGACTTTTTTTTTTGCTTGCAGAAGTGGTCTAAATTACCTAGACATCCAATGCCTCTTTAATTGTACTTTTAGTTGGTAACTGTGTATACTTTTGGGTTATAATTATATATGTATACAATATAGATATATAATATTAATTGAAAAATATATTTAATGTGGCATGGTAGGCTAATTTAACCTATCACTTCAGATACTTAGTATTTCTTCATAATAAAAACATTTTAGCTGTTGTTTAAAGCTAGTTTGAGATATTATTTTGGTCACCATTTTGTGCAACAGATCATGAAATTTTAAAGGCGTTTCTCTCTCACATGTATGAACATGGGCGTGTTCTCACCCATGCACTCCAGAAGTCCTGTGTCTTCCTCTGTTCCTTTCCACTGCATTCCTTCGAGACAGCGCGGAGCCTGGTGCTCATTGTCTCGGATTGGTTAGCTGGCTCTACCTACCCCTGCCCCTTTACCTCACTCACAGCACCAAAGCTGCACGCACATGCAGAATTCAGGTCCTCACACTTGTGCAGCAAGCGCCTTATCCACTGAGCCATCTGCCCTGTCACGAGATCATTGAATCTTCTTGTCCCATCTAACTGAAACTTTGCATTCCTTTTCTTTTTTCTTTTTGTCATCATATGCCCTCAAGTCATCTATCTATTCTTCCTAGACTCTAGCAACAAATGTTCTACTCTCTTCTAAGAGTTTAGATACTTCAGTGTCTACGTATGGGATCTTGCAGTATCTGCCTTTGTCTTTCTGTCTTGCTTTGCTCAGACTTCCTGTTTCTTCATGATGTCCTGAGTGACAGAATTTCCCCTGGGATAGACTAAATAGTATTCCATCGTGCACGTGTGGTAGCACATGAGGGCTGTCAGGCAGGTTGCCTCTACTGCTTGGCTGTGGTGAAGGATGCTTTAGTGTCCACGGAAGTGCAGACTCCTGATTTCAGTTCCCTGCAGAGCATCTAGGAGTTGGGTGATAGGGTCATATACTTTCCTTTCATTACTCTGAGGACCCTGCAAACAGTTTGCCACAATACTGGATCAGTTCCCTTCTCCCCAACAGAGTCTGAAATTTCTCCTTTCCCTAGGATTTTGCCAGGAGATTTTTTTCTTTAATCTTAATAATGGTTATTCTAATAGATGTATTAGGATGCCGCCTTGTTCTTCAATTTATGTAGAAATCTATTTCCAAGACAAATCCTGAATTCCACCACTTGGTTAGTTTTGTAACATCTACACATATGGAAACTACATACTCTTGTCTCTACCCTTTCTCCTTCAAAATGAACAAACAAACAAACAAGCAAACTTTATAAAATCTTTGGAAGATTTGTTCCTTGTTAGACTTGCCAGAACTGGGGTTTGTTTCATTGGATTTACACAGTCTTGCAAGTTGAGAAAGTTTTCTCTATGCATCTTGGGTAGGTTAGTATCTTACCTAGAGTGTTAGGTCTCGCCTCTGGTCCTGAAGACACAGTGGTGGCTTCAGGATAGAAGCAATACTGTGTGACTTTTTTGTTTACCCTATCATAGCAAGCCCTGAGCTGCTTCTCAACAAAGCTTCCTCTCCTAGTGACCTGTGACTTCCAACCATATGTCTCAGAGCTCATCTCATTTAGTTCATCACTGTTCCTGTTCACTCACTTCTTCTCCTGTCCCTGCTGTACATGTATACTTGCTTGGCTATACTAACTTCTAAGATGTTTAAGCTTTAGCTCTTTCCTGGAACCCTAGGAAACTTCCTGATATATATATATATATATATATATATATATATATATATATATATGCTTTGTACATATTTCTTCTACTGCAAACTTAGGACTACATAAATCCAGAGAGTAAATGATGCTTTTAAATAACTTTTAAATGAATAGACAAATTAACAGTACTGAAAATCCAGACTATATGTGAGCCTTCATCAACTCCTTCCAACTCATTCCTCTCTCAAGGGTATCATGAATCTCACATTACTATTTGGGCTTCTCTCATACATGTTAGCTTGTCACACTCACAAGCTTCAAGCTTCGCCTGGTCACTTCAGTCAAATTGTGTACATACAAGTATCCTTATACTGATGGAGTAGGGTGTATGTAGATTAGGAATATATATGTATATGCATATATCCATGCAATAACAAAGAACAGAGTCCATACACTTGAAGAAGAGAGGGGAGGTGTATGTAGGAGAGTTTGGAGGGAGAAAAGGGAAGGGAAAAATGTAATTATATTTACTCTCAAATATAAAATTGAAAAATAGAGATAGGTAGGTGTGTGTGTATGTGTGTGTGTCTGCTTGTATGTATATATCTATAACTGAGAGTAAGAGTTAGAGACAGAGACACAAAGAGACACAGAAACACACAGAAAGAGATAGACCAGACACCGAAAGACAGAGACACACAGAGAGATATGCAGAGAGAGACACACAGAGAAAAAAGGGACAGACACACACAGAGACAGAGAGACACAGAGAGATGCAAAGAGATAGGAAGAGATAAAGAGAGAGGCAGAGAGATACAGAGAGACAGAGAGAGACACTGAGAGTTAGAGAGAGACATAGAGAGATGCACACAGAGAGAGTTGGGGGAGAGGGAGACAGAGAGAGATTGTTTGCAGTGCTATTGGGAATACTAGGCAAAAGAACTAGTGTGTTCAAGCCCTATTCCTTGGTATATTAAGATAATGTCTCTTTCACATAGCTCAGGCAGTAATATAAACTAGGCTACCATGAACTCAAAATGCCATATATATATATGTATATATGTATATTTATACTTATATTTCAAATCCTGCCTTTTTGAGGCAATGAAGTTAATAAGACTTAACAAGTTTTTGTACCTAGACACGTTCTACAAGACCTTGGAGCAGCATGCATGAACACCTTATTGCTTTTAGCAGTGGGCAATCTGTAGTATAAGGCTTTCTGTCAGTGACTTGCTGATGCTTGTGATGGAACCCATGGGATTTATTTCCTGCAATGAAGATGCTCCACTGGTTTTGACTGGCCCGTGCTTTCTTTCAAGGATCTGTAGAATTGTGTTTAGTGAAAGGCCCGATGCTGAACTCTAACTTCCTTTCAGTCCCATTCACAAGGAGTCTTGGAACTTGGCCCATTCGATAGAAAGGACTTTTGATTCACAGTTTAGAACACTTTTGCTTATTTTTGTCTGCTGATAAATACAGGCAGACATTCACACTCTACCAGCATGCTTGGCCTGCCCCTATAGTGTAGCGAAACCAGTCAGCCAGTGTTTAAAGTGAAGGGCATTTAATACATGCAGACAAAGGAGATTGTGTAAAGCATACATTTTTGGCTAATTTTCATGTCCATCTTCCCCAGAGAATGTCTTCTTTGTGCTGTTGAGTCAAAAATGACTAAAGAGAACATCAAAATTCTGAGGAGATATTCAGATATTGGAAGAGAGGAGTTTTTACTGGCAAGTTTCCTTCTTAAGACAGCTGTGTAACCTTTAATTCACATGGACATCCACACATCTGTTAAAGGCTGCTTCCCACCACTCTGACAGTTAGAATTTTATCTCTTCACCATTAAGATTTCTCCAGAGAGCACAGCACTGCATCATTTTGACAAATATGAATGGAAGGAGGTGAACACTGCTCATTTAAAAAACCCTTCAGGGTGAATGCCTTTAACCAGGCTCCTGTTTCCAGAGACCATCTTCCCATCATCCCTTATGATCTATCAACGCTCCTTTACTCCTGTATTTTATATAATGTGGAATTCTCCCCTCAGTGGCGCTTACTGTGCCGGGATCTGCAGCTACGCCGACAGATATTATTGCCCACTGGGTCCCACATTCTTGGCTGTGGAAAAACAAGAGGCCTGTGCTCCTCTACTCACCAACCGGGGAGCTCAGATCTCTGGCTTTCTCTGTTCTCTGGGAATCCCTTTCCCTGAAAGGCATGTCTTTATGTTCTACTCGGGAGACATGGATGGCCATGGAGAATAATTTATTGTGCCAGTTTGCTGAACCCACCTTTGACAGTTTGAGAAATGATTTATTAGCTATCGGGATAGAAGGAATATGAAATGACTGTGCATGTGCCTGTAATCTCAGTGCCCATGGAGCAGAGACGGGAGGAACGCAGGTTCAAGTCCAGCTGTGGCTACAGCTGGAGCTCTGCAGCTGGGTGATGGGAAGAAACCACGAGTCGTGGTGGCGCACACTTTTAATTCCAGCACCTGGGAAGCAGGAGCAGGTGATCTCTGGGAGTTTGAGGCCAGCTGGGTCTACACAGCAGATTCCAGGTCAACCATGGTTATATGGTGTGACCATGTTGGTTTCAAACCAACAAACAAGTAAACAAATTAACAACAGGAAAAAGCAACAAACTATCAAAGAATCTGATGATTTATAGAGAGACTGATCAATCCATGGGCTTACGACTTGTGGCCAAAGATTTTTGCTTTCATAAACTGATGTCTGCAATTTCACACGGCTGAAAAATATAATGAAAAGGTTGATAATATTACTCTGACAATCGGAAATAATGTGGATTCACACTTTAATGTTTACAAAAAAGCTGTGTTGGCTTAGTCATGACCAATTGTCACTTTATAGTGTGCCACTGTGACACTGAGCCAAGCACATTGTAGAATGACTGTGGCGGAGATCACATGACTGACAAACTGCAAATGTTTACTCGCTGCTATTTGCATGGTACGCAGACCACTGGGCTACATTACATCACTGCAGAACAATTACATCAGTGCTACTCAAATATTTAATTGTAAAATAAACATCCGTACTATAATGTCTAATAAAACAATTATGAGAATCCACATATTTTTATTTTTTCCCTTGTATAATTTTTGGTTCCTTATCCTGTGAAAATGTATGCTTCCCTAGAGCAAAAAGTTGGCACCTACTTGTTTATAATTTAGCTTTAGGCTCCAAAACACTACCTGGCATATAGTAGTTGCTCAGTAAGCAGAAATGGTTGTTGGGTGAAGACTGTAGGAGGTGCATATGTAAAAACAGCTGCTATAAAGTCATTCTTGATTATGCATTTATGCTAAACACTAGGATGAGGGGTTTTATTTACTTGCTTTATTTTTTCTTTCATTTCATATGTCAACGTAAAAATTTTACCTGTTAGTGAGTTACAGGCACACTGTATAATGTGCAAATCAGGGCAAACCTATCCAACATGCTGATCTTACAACAGTGGTGTGGCTACAGTTAGCAATTATATGCTGAATATGCTCAAAAACCTTGAGGAAGGGAATTCTGAATGTTTGCACTAGATAGAAGTGATAAAAGTTTGAGGAAGACATTTTTTCTTTATACAAAGTCTTATTTAATAATCGTGAAGTCAGTTTACAAAGATACATCATCACCCCTGTGACCCAGAGGAGGAGGGGGAGGAGGAGGAGGAGGAGGAGGGGAGGGGGAGGGGGAGAAGGAGGAGGGGGAGGAGGAGGAGGAACATTTTCAGAGACTTGTCACTTGTCTAATGTCACAAAGCAAGGAAGTCAGATTAGAGAGCAAAAACTCTGTTGGGTTCCATAGTCTAAGCTTCAGCTTCAGCTTCTAAGTTAGCCACATTCTCTTCCTAAAATTTTAAAGCTATTTATTTATTCAGATAAGAGTGAAGAGGGCAGGAAAACTTCAGAAAACAAAACAACTGATTGTTGTGGTTTGCTGACAACTGGTTTTTTCCTTCCTTATACATTCTCATCCATAATTTTCTTCATTGCCTAAAATGAAGAGACTTCTTTTTCTTTAATTTTACAGTAAGGTATGGATGCTCTTTAAGATTTGGAGAGAAGCAAGGTTTCTCTGACTTCTGTAGACCGCTTCTTGCTCCTTCTAGGGCTTGGGTGCAGATGAAACAGTTGCCTGCCTGATCTTGCAGTGACTGTCCTGTGGATATGCAGTATTAGGCTTTAGTTACTTTTGAACACTGCCTTGTTCTGAGATGAGAAGCGATGTTGGTGAGTCACAGGGTGGGGGACACTGGTTCACAGCCTCTCGAAGTTCAGATGTCCCATGTGCTTGTCTCGGAAGGCTGCATGACATTATCTACTCATATTTGGTCACATGGGTCCAGCTTGTCTTCCTCACATGATCAATCGTACATGGATTTTTATCTCTCCGACATCTATCAGCATAGTACTTGGCATATACAAGATTGTCTAGCTCTGCTGTTTTAGAATAGAATTAGGTCTTAGGAACCCCAATCAGTAAAAAGGAAATGGGAAGGAGGAAAGGAATGGAAAACTGATGATCTTTTGGGTCAGTTCGAGGTTCTTTCTTTCTCTTAATTGTGTGTCAGTGACTGTGGTGTACGTGCTGATGTGTAGAGACCTTCCACATGCTCTACCCTTTGGAACAGGCTGGGATGAGAGCAATTGAATGGTTGAGTTAATGTGTTTAAACTGTCGGTATGCCACCAGCTTCCGAATGTGTCAAGCAGCTGACAGTTTCCTGCAGGTAAGAGCACTACAAGTTTCAAACAACGGGGTTTGAGTTTCTAGCTAGGTGAGGAAAGTTGGAGATTTCAAACATCCCAGGCTGTTTCAAAGGGCTTTTAGAAATTCCTGGCATGTCTAGACACTCCCATCAGAATTCCTGAGGGCTCTGTTGTTCAGGCTTGTTCAGAACGAGTTAAGGGGGCTTTCTAGATGCTTATAATTGAGTTGTTTTCTTCAAGAGCACTTTACTGACTTTTGAATTACAAGCAACCCTGATCATCACCATCTCTGGGACTTTACGTGGATGAAATGGGAGCTTGTAAATGATAGTTCTGGTTTAAGTCTGAAATATTGTTCAATAGATTCCATTGTGATCTTTTCTGTTGATGAGGATTCCACAGGAATGTATTATACTTTATTCAGTCTAGCAGTGATAGAAATTGCATTTCTGTCCAGTGACTAAGATCCAAACAACTTTACTGACATTTTAAAAAATGTATCATCTATGCACATGCAGTTGAAGTGACATTTGCTTAAAGACACCTTATAAGGCTATGTGTGAGTGAGTGACCCTTTCCCAAGAGCACTATTGTGCTTGCACACTTCTATCAGAAAAGAAAAACAGAAACAAAAACACTTCTTTCTCCTGCTTTCCTTCCTTGCAGACTCCAAAAATTGATGTGAAACATCCATTTTCTTGTTGAAATTTGTGACTTCTAAAAATTCGCCCCACCCCCCCGCATCCTGATGTAGCCTCAGAAAATCAGACAGCTGTTATTACAAACAGAGACCGCTCTGCTCAGACCTTGAATAGACAATTATAAATGTCTGGATTATTTCCTTTCTTGTGGCGGCTGCTTTTTAGATGTGGAATAAAGCCATACTAAATGAGAAGATGCTTGAGTAGTAGTTAGTAGCCTGTTCTTGCCACATCCATAAATCTTGTTAAATTTTCTTTCACTGTCTACAGTAACTTTCCGTTTTATAAGATTTTTAACAGTCTTAAAGCTTGTAAAGACACAGGGACCATGGGATTTGGTTCTGTCCCACAGCCGACAGGTGAGAGAGGGCATGAATTAGTTGAGTGACCTTCCCAAGGACATTTGCCTACTTACTAGGGCAGCCTGCTGAGTGAACTGTTTGCTTTTCTGATTTTGTAGATGGCCGGCCTCGACCTATCATTCTCTGGGACTCATCTCTAGTACCTTCAAGCAATGTTAGCCATTCTTCTGTTAAGATCACCTGGGGAACTTATCAGCAGTTGCTAAAACAGAAGTGCTGGCTGAACGGCCGGGTTCCCAGACCTGAATGGGGCTGCACTGAAGTCCATCACCACGAGTGGTCCAAGATGGCTCTCTTTGATTTTTTGTTACAGGTAAGTTTATCCAATCCCCTGTGGTGATCTAAGACCGATAGTGTTGTAAGGCCTCAAAGGAAACTTCAGCAACTGGAGTGTCTACGAAGTTGTACTTTAAGTTATCACATTGTTAAATAGTAATTGGGAGAGGATTTAAGACTTACAAGTCTTAGAACGCTTGTAAAAAACATCCTCCTTTTGGTGAGTACCTTTTCTGTCTGTGCGTCTAGCTAGAAGGAAGGAAACAGGAGCGGAAACATAGATGGAAGACTATAGAGTGATTTCAAGTCCAGTCTAGGGAACATGACCCTCTGTTTTAAAAGCAAAACAGAAAAAGTAGAGAAAGCACTAGCCTAGTCACTGTCTAGGGGACAAACTGTTGACCCAGAGAATGGTCTCCCATGTCAGTGATGCAGAGTGTATAGTGAAGACTAAGCCAGCGTTTAATGGAGTGGAGAGGCAGCCAACAGCCACTTGGAATTGCTACCCTGGACAGTGTTTGAGTCTAGCTCTGAGTTATAGATAGGTTATGTATTATGTATGGATTATCTCATTTGTAAGCTTAATCAGTATATGAAGGCTGTGAAGTAAGCTCCCTTCTCTATATTGCATGTAGGAGAACGGAGGCATGGAAACAATATGTATTCTGACAGCTTACTTGCAAACTGACAAATTAGCCCACTGCAGAACGACTGATGCTAGTGAAGTCATGAAACCCTTGGGACTGACACATGTGAATTTCGCACTTAGGATAGAGCCACTGTTATCCACTTCATGCCTCCTTGTATCTCTGTGCGGTAACATAGCAGTGTTCTGGAGAATGTTTCTGGAGAGTGTTAGTCTCTCATATGGAACCCTAACCTCGGAATCTCCAGTCTTCCCACTGGCTCCTAGCAAACCTGACTAATGTTTGCCTTAGAAGGATGTGCGATTTTAGTATTCTGGCAAGGATGCAAACATCCCCTACATTGCAGAGTAAGATGCATTTGTATCTTCCAGAGCAGTTTACCACGCCAACAAGTGTGACAATCAGTGCTGCCCAGGGTCTGAAGGACAGCTTCATGACAGCACCTGCCTGTGTTGGGTGAAAAACCTTAGAATATCCTCACTACTACACAGGCAAAAACATAAGACAGAACATGAACCCAAAGAGCGAGCTTGGTGTGCTGTGCAGAGATGCCCACGGAGAACTGTCTTTCAACACAGTGATCTCGAAGCTTGTCACTGATAGACACAGAACTACCTATAGCAAATGAAAGGCAAATCTATGATTTAGTGTTCTATATTTTAAATCTGAAACCCTCAAGTAAATCTCATTCTGACCTAAGTTTCATTTGCTATTCAACCAAAGAGAACACACACACACAATTCACACACAACCTATGATCATTATAAAAGTACTATAAAGTAATTATACCACACTCCAAAGCCTTTTGGCCTTTGCTTTCTTCTGGAAGTGTAATGGTTAGGAAACTATAGTATATGAAATAAAAGCCAGATCCACGTCAGAATTGGTGCCTAAATATTAGTTTCGACTGTTCTGATGTCAAAGGAGAGAGAACACATGCCACCAAATAGTGAAGAGAAAGTGTTTGAGTAGAAGTTTGGGGGGTAAAATCAAGACACTGTATAAAAGCCTGAGAAGATCATGGGTGTGATGACATTTCGTGGTGTTTAATCATCTTAAATAAGCCATTTAAAGCAGAGTCTTTGTTTAAGCAAATATTGGGGCTTCCTGCTTTGGACATAGGAAGTAGCAAAAAGGAAGGAGTCCTTTATACAAAGTATGTGTTGACTGTGTTGCTCTACTGTTCATTACCCTAACTGAGCCGGAACGAAGTCCAGCCAATGCACTTTAGCTTCTGAGAGCACTGGCAGCTTTACCCTTGCAGGGACAGTGTCTGCTGCCTTGGGGATGAGTGTAAGCACATGCAGTCATCACAGGCAATTTTAAACATGCGCAAATATTCCATATACCTTGAAATAAGAATACTATGGTTCACCTACCACTCACAGAACATTTATGTTGTGTATCTGGTTCTGAGCACTAAGAAAGTAATTCCGGAACTAAGTCTGGTTGTTATTTATATTTTAGAGATGAGGAAGCTGGATCAAGCAGAATTTAGTAATCTTGCCAGGGTCACATGTCTGCTACTTCCTGGAGTCAAACCAGAAGTTCTGCTTTAAAAATCAAGCCTTCTTGATTCTTGAAGGGAACAACTGCCTCCTTCATGTCTTATACAGAGTTCCATCTCCAGTCACTGTTCCAAGTGAAAAATCTAGGAGCCATATGTGTGCTTCTGTGAGGGCCACATGGGTAGTGACCAATATCTTGATATCTCTTAATTTGCTTTCATGAAGGAATCACTCATTGGCTCCTGTCTTAGCTCAAGGCTCTGTCCTTTCTCTCTTAGATGCCTCCCTTTAGCCACTTCAAACTGTATGAGCCAAGATCACTTACGGCAGAGGTTAGATGTCTGCAGGGTGTGGCTCTCTCTGCTTCTGTAGTCTATGCAGTTGCTCCCTTTGCCTGTGGTTGGAAGCTTTTCCTCTTTGGTAATTCACGAGGAAGAAGTCTGGGCAAGGATTTACCACAACTTGCTCAAACTGTAATACCGATTGGAAGCTCCTAACTCTGCTTTAAAAGCTCTGTATAGAACTCAGAATATCATTTATTAATGATTAATTTAAATAGTATTTGCAAATACACACACACACAGACACACACACACACATGCATGCAGAGATAATGTTTTGTGTGCTGTGTGGGAACATCACCTGCCAATAAAAATCTTATAGTCAATAAGCTGAGCACGATTAAAAGGTGGGACATCTGGCAGAGACAGGGATGGGGGGGAACTCTGGGAGATAGTCAGAGGGCAAGGTTCCCTGCCCTGACTCAGAGGAAGTTGGACATATGAAACTGAGGAGAGGTAACTAGCCATGTGGCAGACACAGACTAAATATGTTATGAGTTGGTAGGAACAAGCCTAGCTTATGGCCTAGTCATTTTTGAACTAATAATGAACCTCTGTGTTGTTATTAGGGAACTGGATCATGAGTAGAAAAGCCCACAGTTACATATATATACATTCATACATACATACATACATACATACATACATACATACATACCTCATATATACATACACACATACATACATGCATACACACATATGCAAATGGCATCTGTTGGGAGGGATTACACTTTTTCTTTACTTTTCATTATTTATTTCTATCAGTGAACAGGCGAGATGCTCATCTCCTTTAGACAGTACATCATTTTACCATTTTGTGTCAGGTCTGATGGTTGCAGCTTCCCTCTTCCCCACTGTGGGAAGCAGAAGGCAACGTGGTGTTTCTGCCAATCAGATGAAGGGTGATGAGGTCTTATTTGCATTTTTCAGTTTTATAGTGTGTGAGATTGAGAATATTATATATTCAGGTATTTTGTTTGCTTCCAGTAAATCTCTTGTTCACATTTTACAACTTTCCTTATTGACTAAAAACTTTGTATATTATGAGAAGGAAACCTATTCACGTCTGCATCAGGCAGCTTTTTGTGACACAAACAAACTTATGAAGAGAAAAGACTTATGGCTCTCAGTTTTTAATGTTTCAGGCTGTAATTGCTCCATCCCATTGTTTTGGGCCTATGATAAGGGGGGTAGACTGTGGAAAAAGTGTGTGGTGGGACAAACCTGCTTATCTCATGGGCAGTAAGTAGATGAGAGAGAACAGAGGGGGCCAGCCTGCCGCAAAGTCCTGTTTACGTTTCCTCAGGAGAGATGAATCTATGACCTATCCAAAGAATGGTCTATCCAAGTCCAGCTTGGTGAGCCAATGTGTTTACTGAGATTATAGGTAGATGGGGGTAAAGAGGTAGTCACTTACAATGGTGATAAAGCTGATACATCACTAGAAAGTGCCACCCCTTCATGGGTAAAGCCTACAGAAGCTGCATTATGAGGTTCAGCCCAGTTAAGTGTCCACCTCTTATGTATTCTAGTACCTCTCAAGATCAATGTGCACATTGGTTATGATAGTGTTGTTCGACTTTTTTCCTGGGGAGACATGAACAAATTCTGTTCAATCTAGCATTGATGACAGATTGAAGAATCAATTCACCCAAGTCTCACTTTACAAACAAGTCCCTGAGGTTACTACAGATGGCATAGATGAAGGGTTAAAGAAACATGTGTGACTCAAAGGCAGTTGTGTCACTGAAAGCCCAGCCCAGCATGGGTTAGAACTCATGGAAACTGCCTGTCTGGAGCTCTCTGTGGGACTTGTAGGCAGTTCCACCCACAAGAGTCTTTTCTTTCTCTAAAGATTGTTTATTGTTTACATGACCGCTGGGCGAGGCCTTGCTACTCCTTCCCCGAGTCTCTTGGGTCTTATTAGCCTCTCCCAACCTTTCCTACTCCCAACGGCAGTTAATGTTACAATTCAGAGGTCATATTTCCCTCTTAATATGTTCTTTGGTTTCCTTCATTTCTAACAACGTTTCTTCCACATTTCCTGGTATTCCCTGGGCTTTGGTGGGGGTGCTGTAGATATGTTAGAGTTTTCTTCCATTTACGACTGAACATTGAGTCCTTATGCACAGAGACAGTCTCTTGCAGGTAGACCAAGTGTGAGTCACACAGTGTCTATCACATAGCAACAAAAGAAGTTTCCCTCCTAGGTCAAACCTGATAATAACAGTAATCTGTGGGTTTAAATACAAACACGTAGAAGGCAATTTGACAGGCATGCTATAGCCATTGAACTAAACAACAGCACAGGGGCCTATCAGCTCTCCAGCCACAGATCCTTGCCTTAATTTATTACAAACATGATTTCTCTTCGCTGGTGATAGCCTTAGGTCAAATCAGAAAGCAGTCATTGAACCTTCAACAGTTATGCCACACTTTGCACGACATGCGGGAGGTGTATATGAAGAGTCCATATCTGAACAAGGGTTTTGGTGACAGTTCCCTCTGAACCTTTTGCATAGGACTTCCCAGAAATCTAAAGCCAGGCAATATAGAAGGGCCATCCATCTTAGTTGCAGCTTGAATTTTCAATATCCTAAAACCAAAATAGGGCCTTACTCTCTGGGAATCTTCTCTGAAGGGGGATCGCAGAACATTTTTATAGAATGGGAACAGAAAGCAAAGGGAATTGGGATGGGCTGTTGCATTGACCAGTCATATTTTGAAATAAGGGGTTAAGCAAGGAAGTTAACGTTGATGACTGGACCTTATCCAGGTCTCCTGATTTCAGGGTCTTTGAGTCAGCCCTTGCAGTCAGGTCCCCTCCTGGACTCTGACCTGGAATTTTAGAATGATAAGAGGAAAAAGGAGTGGGCACGCTGTACACAGGCAACACATGATGACTTGTGTGCTTTAGTTTGGCTAACGGGATAACAGCACCTTCCCTCTTCACATCCTTTACTGGTGAGCACACAAACCTGAAACATCGGAAGAAGGAGGATAGGAGTTAGGTTCCGAGGCCTGGGCATACAACTCAGTTTTGTTCTGGCCAGCAAGGAATTCATTCCTGAGGTGGCTGAATTTAGGAAACTACCTCCTAGCCAACAGTTTATAGCTCTAAGCCATTCTTACATGTAACTTCCAACTTCACATAGCTTCAAATCCTGCAAAGAGTCAGGCGGTCTGTGGGCTTGTCTATGAGGGATTGTCTTGATCACTAGAGGATGTAAGGTGGTCTGAGCTAAGAAAACCAGCCAAGTATAAGCCTGAGAGTCAGCCATAGGGCGAGCTGGCTATCAGCATTTCTCTGTAGTTCCTGTATTGAGTTCCTGCCTTGACTTTTCCCAGTGATAGACTGTGACCAGGACAGATAAGACAAAACATACCCTTTCCTCTACCAAATTGCCTTTGGTCAGAGTGTATCATAGCAACAGAGAAGTAACTGGGACAGGAGGTAACATTTCTGGCACCAGGGTTTTCATTTAATAACCTATGGATTCTGAGTGGCCTTTTCTACTCAGAATCTTCAACATCTGTTTTCACTTTTCTTTTAGATGTGCTTCCAAGTTTGTAACCCATTCAAGACACTCGAGGGCATTATGTAATGAAACCTTTTTATCGAGGGTAAGATGTCTTGAGACTTACCGATGTCCACTTTAAGCAAGTGCCAATTGGTCTTCGGATTTCGCAGCTAGACTTACACTTTTCAAAAGTAGAGCGATCCTTTAGAAAAGCATGAAAAGGTCTTACAACTTGTATCAATTGTTTTATAAAAAGAGCGATGTCGGGCAGAGCAGAATGGATAGTAGGCATGGCCCTATTTAGCCTTCTTTAACCCACACATTCTCCGTAAGCTGTGTTGCTTTCTCATGTGGGGCACTGCTGTGTGGCCACTATGCATCTCTCCATGTTAGACGGTCTCCTCTGGGCTGCCTTGCAGTGCTTGGCTCACCCGGGTTATGGTTGTACCCTTATCCGTTGCTCAAGGCAGAACCATGGCTGCTATCAATCTGTCACCCATCTTTGCTGCTGCTGAAGGAGACAACCCATGGGCTGGGTTGTTTTAGTTAAGGTTCCCATTGCTGTGAAGAGACACCACGATCAAGGCAACTCTTTTTTTTTTTTTCTTTCTTTTTTTTCGGAGCTGGGGACCGAACCCAGGGCCTTGAGCTTGCTAGGCAAGCGCTTTACCACTGAGCTAAATCCCAAACCCAAGGCAACTCTTATAAAGGACAACATTTAATTGGGTTTAGCTTACAGATCAGAAGTTCAGTCCATTATCATTAAGGCAGGAAGCACAGCAGCATCCAGGCAGGAATGGCATTAGAGGGGATGAGAGTTCTATATCTTGCTCCAAAGGAAGCCAGGAGCAGACTGGCTTCTAAGAAGCTGGGAGGAAGGTCTCAAAGCCCACCCCTACAGTGGTACACTTTCTCCAACAAGGCCACACCCCCTAATAGTGCCACTCCCTGGGACAAACGTATTCAAACCACCACAGTGTTACAATTTCCACACCCAGTATATTTTCTCATGGGGAGAAATGTACACAGAATACTCTGGAGGAGGCAATAATTGCCTACTTCTAAGACAAATCTCTTTTAACGGTACCACTCTGTCTTCCATTCCCTCTCTCATGCCTTTGGTGAACTGCTGCTTTGGCCTTAAAGCTTTCCCAAGGTTCCCTCCATGACACGCAGCTTCTGTTAATATTTACCTGAGGGACTCTGACTTTTCAGCAATTCATCACACTGGATATTGGGTTGTCCTGGACACACACCTTTGTGTAATTCCCAATTTAAAAATTTAAGTTGTTCAGATCTACTAGAATGTCTTCTACCTCACCATGATCATGCCTCACCTGTGCCTAAGTAAAGTAACAGAGCCCCTTGGGAATTAATCTCTTTCTTAGCTCGTCAGCAAACCCAAACCCATTAGGCTTGGTGAACAAGCACCGGATCTTGTCTCCCTCACCCCCAGTTTCCTCAGTAATAATCTTATTCCTGTCTTGTCTTCTAGTCCCTGATATTCATGGGGACCCATCTAGCTATAACCACATGTTGGAGCTGGTTCACTGGGGACAAGTTCACTGCATTGTCTCAAGGGTGTGCGAGTAATTACTCAGTGTCTTCAGGCCTTTCATACTCAGACTCATGCCATTCATTCTCATATCCCATGACCTCAAAAGCCTAATAAGCCAGATTATGAGGGATTCTTTTATTTCTTGTTTAAAGGATGCTTTTCACAATTCAAGCATTGCCGATACAGAATTTTCTCATAATTATGGTTTCTTGTATATAACTCTTCAGTAACGCTCCCTCCTGTGTACATGCTGAGTTGGGATTTTCCTTGTCTTCAGTCTAAGGGTTAGACTTAATGCTTCGGGACATCTTCTAGCACTTCTTCCTCACTCTTTCTCTCCGCATTGATTGATTCTGCTTCAGAGGTGGGGTTTTTAGGTCTTGGGAATGGGTGTTAAGCAAGCTACCAATTTTTATTCTCTATTTGTGTCTGTAAAAAATGGTAAACTAACACTTATTTCTCATCCTCTGTCTTTCATATTGTCTCCCAAATTGGAGGCTAATTTGAAGGACAACACAGACAAGTCCTTTTCTTGTAAGTCTTTCTTTGTCTGGGCAGATTGCTAAGCCTCAGTTGCATGTTTTATTGCCCCCCCTCCAAGACCATAGAACGTCACAACTGCCTATGATCCTAAACCATATGTGTAACTTTCAGAGACTGTGACATATTCTCTACTCCATCAGTCAACTTGGGTTTCTGCTTGTACTTACACAGCACATATGTCTCAGTCTTGGAGGCACACAGCTCTGGGCCACAGAGAGAAAGTTAGTCACCTTGAGTGTCCCCCAAGGGTGCTCCACCCTGATATGGTTCAACCTTGGTTGTGGCTTAGGAGCTAGCTCCCAGTATGTGGTAGAAGAAAAGGGCCTGTGGTGAAGGTTGCAAGTGGATAACACAGGGATTTAGAGTTAAAGCTGGGAGCCAGGAACACTAGGGATAAGACAGAGAGACAGCCAACAGGACCAGATAAGAGGAAGAAGAGGGCTCTTAGCCAGCTATAACAAGCTGGTGCCCCTTCCTGAAGCTTTTGAGAAAAAAAAAAAGGAAGCCTCTATAGCCTTTTCACATTCTCTTGCTTTGAAATGCAGCTAATTCTAAATCTAAATTGAAACTGAGCATGGCTTCTCAGAGGAACCTTCCACCTAAGAGACCACTCCAGCCGATCCCATTGACAGGTAGTTAAATATAAAGCTGTGACAGAGTTAACTCTGCCATGATAAAGATACAAGTTGCTCATGAAAATGTGAGAACGAGAGCTTATTACATGAACAGTATATGAGACATTGCAATGTCAGAGGTAGCAATGGCAGCCAGTGACTAAGTTAGCAGTCAAATTAGTACCTGTCAGCACAAATCAGAGATCTCAGGGATGGGCTCTAACCACACCTAGGGGGATGTTTAGTGTATATTTAGATCATGTTTAGGCTTGTTATCACCTCCATGGTTGACCAGGAAAACTTGGAGAGTATGTGGGTATTTATTGAGTTGACCCAATGTAGCCCAGAGAGTCAACCAATCTCAGGATAATTATCTTGTCATTTGTCCAGTTTTTGCCACAGGCCTATAAAACCCCAGACAAGGAAGGTTTTGACATCTTTTTCTCTCTTGGAAATTCCTCCCACTCTCGAGCTTCCCTCATTATCCCCTCAATTTCTCATTTTTCTCTAATTCTAAATAAAGCTTGTTTCTGCTTCGTATGTTCCCATGAGAGTTCATACTTTTAAACTCTAGTAGTGAGCATGAGAAAATAAATGTGCAGCACTGCTCCAGAGTGACTAACACCTTAGGCCCTTGGATTGTGCATAACTGGGGTGTTAAGGTGTCCATTGTTCTAAACCCCTTCTATCAGTTGCGTGTGCGATTTCTCTCCTTTATGCAATTGCCACTATAGCAGGATAATAAATCATACCCATGGGAACAATGTAATGTGTTAGATTTCTCTTGTGGCTGCTTCATCTTCAGATGGATGAGCCTCAAGTACACCCATTGTAATTGCTGCATAAATGCTCATCCCAACTCTTCTCTGGTTTTGTGGGTCCTTGGGTGCCAGCTATCTTGTGTGACTTTTCCTGGATAGATGAGAGCAAATGTCCATGTATCTTAGGCAGGCCATTAATGACAGACTAAAGAAATGATTCCATCCAATTCTAGCTTGCCAAATCAATTCATTTATTGGGGTTGCTTGTAGAAACATGGCCAATCCAAAGGCAACTGAACCACCAAAAGCTCACACTGCTATGGATGATGGGTTCATGAAAGCAGCATCACTGGAACCCAGTGCCCAACTTGAAGGCTACAAAGAGTGTCCTCATTCTTCAGTCATTGTTTATTGCTCATATAACCCTGAGAATGTGCCTTGTAGGTCTTGTACTTAAATGTAAGTTTCATGAACTTCCTTTGCTTAGTAGACCTACCTTAGTAGGTCTCATTAGCTTCCTAAGTTTTCGTTTTCTCTGCAGGAGGGAATGTTTCAATTAGAAGGAAATAGTTTCATAAAAGGCTGGAATCCCAAGCCAAGATTCTCTCTCTCTGCTACTTAGAAGTGTAAATAGACCCATTGCTAGCACCAGAGACTGGGCTATCATTGTGTTGTTTTGCTTATTAATCATGACCATTACCATAATGTTTTGCCTGGGGGGAAAAGCTATGCTAGACTATTTCCAGTGAGTTGGTGCCTTGCCTTTAAATCTGATGGATGTAAGGTTTCATTACGTTCCTATAGTACATCACTGGGACTAATCCTTCTATGATTGGGCCTTTAAGAGACATTCTAGATTACTGTAATATTTTCCTTTTGATTCTCCTAATACCAAAGGAGCAGTTTTGCATTTCATGTAAGGTCATTTATAATTGGCTCTTTCACTTTTTATATTTAGCATCATAAATTGTTGTCAGAAATTGGAGTTTATGAAACAAAGTCTATAAAAACAGACCCATTCTCAAGTATCGTCTTAGTTAATGATTGGTAAAAATTTTTTCTATTCAATAACATGGAGTTGTTATTTAATCAGAAACATGCCTATAAAAGTGGAGCTTGGGAAAGCAGAGAGTAGATTTTGTGAACAATTTTAGACAAATTATGCCTGGAGCAAGCTATAGTCACTAGCTCTGTGATGCTGGAGCAAGGACCAGGGAACACAGAATGGTTGTTATTCTCTGCATACAGTGTTCATTTGTTTCACTCAATTAACAAATGTATAATTCAGAAAGGCTGAACCATATTACTGACTCTGTAAAGTGCAAAAGAGCCACAAGCCATCTTTTCTTCTCTAAGTGTGGGGCTATGAACTGCACAAATCAAAATTTATCACCATAGGGATGACAAAACAAAGAATTCTAGAAAATGCTTTGTGTCTCTAAGGTTTGTCCCAATTTCTCTCAAAAGATTAGATAAGAGGACTGACGTCAGAACACAAGAACCACGTTTCCTGAACTAGGAGCCTCTACTGTAGTGTTGGAAACTGAGGAGGAATTAATCTGCAGAATTTGAATGTCAACCACGACGCAGTCATTTCTTAGCTTTGAGAATCACTTAAGCTTTACTCTCCTCGGTTTCTCCATCTGTAAAATAGGACACTCACACCACATAGAGGGCTAATGAAAGAGCAAATTACTTTTATACATACCTTTATGTATTTAGAATGATGCTTGATACATATTCAGTATTATTTCATTAGTTATGCAAATTAAACACCTAGAAATTCAAAGATGTACATACGAGGTAAATAAATCAATCTCATTATTTTATTCATTAAATTGCAAGTCATTTACAAATATTTTAATTTATTGAATGCTTATGGACTGCTATACATCCCTTCTAGGTCTTTTCTTATTGTGGTTTAATTCTTTTTGACAACTCTGTATCTCTGACAACTCTGGATTTCTCAGGGGCAAATTTTTCTCTTATTCGACTTGTAAACTTTCTGTTTTCAGCCACATGTTTAGAAATGCTGCATGCAGCTCTTAGGACACTGTTTTTTGGTCAAGGAAAACTACCCAGTTACATGAAAATACTAGATATGAAGTGTCAAATTATGATTGTTACAAGTGAAAGGAAAACTGCTTATAACACAGAAAGTAAATAATGTTAAAGAAAGGGAATTAGAAAAAATAAATGGAAGAATCTAATGAAGAGAGAACATTTGCCATCTTTTTATTGCTTGATGGACTTAGATTTTTTTCAGTCATTCTTTGAATGAGAAATTAATGAATGAATGTTTACATTAAGGGGATAGTAGTTGTGTATTCAGAAATATTTGCTTTCACTATTACCAAAACATTATAGCATGTTTCTTTCTACTTAGACTTTCCAGGTCTTCTTTTGTTCGAGACACAGAGGGGAATTTAATGCTGTACATAAAAAAGTTGAAAGAGATAATATCTTGCATTCAGACTTACACAATTTAAAATGAGAGAAAGATAACCATAGTAGAATATATCACTGACCACGATTAAGTCTTAAATCTTATGGAAAGAAACGGAAAGCCATGAATTATTCTCAAATGTTTGGCTCAAGAAAGAAGTTAGGGAGTTTGGCATTTTATCCAGAAAAGCAGGACTCCATAGGAAGAGATTTTAATGGAGAAGAATCTTAAAGAGTTCAAAGTGTGAAAAAGTACCTTGAATGGGAAAATGATGCCTGAAGAAACTTCCTGTTTTCCAAATGTAGCTTTTGCGTAGATGGCTGTGAGTAATGGACTCATGGTGATAAACTCAACGATTAGCCACATTTTTCCTGTCTTGACAGCCGTCTCCTCCAGTTATCCTTGCCCCCTTTTCATCTGGTGCCTACGGAATTTGCTCTGGGATGACCTCTATAGAATTCCCCTTGCTTTGATCTTTGTAGGTTGAAAGCAAAAATTCCAACCATCTTCTCTCTCTCTCTCTCTCTCTCTCTCTCTCTCTCTCTCTCTCTCTCTCTCTCTGTGTGTGTGTGTGTGTGTATCTGCATGTGGGTGTGTATGCTTTCATATTGGAGATGTTCACTAACTGGCCAGTTAGCTGCTGAGATTTTCCTGCCTTTCCCTGCCAGCACTGGGATCCCAAGTGTGTGCCACCCTAACTTTCCATGTGGGTTCTTGGGTCCTCATGTGTGCATAAGCACTTTGCCCAGTGGACCTTCTTTCCAGTCTTCCACCCTCAGCCATCTTTTATAGAAGGCAGAATTTGTTATTGTTTACAAACGAAGCTTTATTCGGTTTGACCATTCTCTGCAAGTCTAAGAAAGATTCTGCTTATGGCCCCTTGATAGCTCATAAAGGACTCCCAAGCATCCTCTCTTCTGCTTTCTCAGAGACCAAGGCTCTCACTTGCCGACATCTGCAGCCAGTGAGAAAGACTTGTCACAGGTGGGCATTCTGGTGGCAGAAGGTAGAGTAGTCCAGGGTTCCAGACATCGAGACTTAACACAGTTTAGCTTAGCTTTTGTTGTTTTTCAGAATGAGAGCATTATCCATTTAAGTGATCTCTGGCCATGCATATGTAAATGATATCTTGCCCTGTTCGGCAAGTTCAAACAAATGGTGCAGTTTCTTGTTTACTTGATTGCAATAGTGAGGGAGGGATGATGGCCTCAAATAATGTCTTAGGAACAAATGGCAAAGAAAGTCTGGGATTAGCTTCATATAGTGGTTAGCTCTCTTGATGAATTGTCTAGGACCTAAAAAGTAGAGAGAGAGAGGAGCTAAGAGTCTGCAGAGCTATATTTCTCCTCCTTATTGTTTGTTGATATAGCATCCCAGTTCTCTTATGGGGAGTATGAAATAATCAGAATGGTTTCCTTGGCACCAGATCTCTTACTCAGGTAAAGGATGTATGGACTATGCTTTCTGAACATTAAAAATGACCGAGTTCATAGAGGTGTCATGTGCTCTCTAGGACAGTAGGCAGTGCCCTACCGAAGAACTATTGGCAGGCAATAGCTTCTGGGGAAAAGAGAACCGTCATTTGTTTGAGAGTGTGGTAACTGGCAGTGGATGATCAAACCCCCATGCTCATACTGGCAGCACTCATTGGACTTATTTGGCTGTTGACAAACAAACAAAGGTGATATGAAGTTGTAAGGGGACACGTTGGAGGGCATATAAGGGAAGCTGGAGTGGAATGGGGGCTGGATATAATCTTGTTTCATTATACACATAGATGAAATTTTCTAGATAAAAGAAACATTATTTTTAAAAACTGGCCAAGGTCAAATTTCATAGGGGGAGACATGCCAAACACTGACATTTATTATGGTTATTTTAGATTTATTATACTGTCTCGTTTCTCCAATGAAATTCAAGAAAAATTATTTCAGCATGATCGATGCTTCTTAGTACATTTAATGCTTGTGCTTAGGAAGATAATGATGTTATCTTATTTAAGAATTCGTCCCAAGATCTCCCCTTCTTTTAAACTCATCTTGTGAAATTGCAATTTCGTTGTAATATCTAGTATCATTTCTAATAACTGAGTGGACCGCCCAGAAACCTTGGTGTTTATGGGGCATCCACATGTGTTTCTTGCATTTTACTATTTAAGAAAGTAGAGAAATTGGACATGATGTAAAAGAAAGACTACTTACAAGATTGCTTAAAAGAACAAGAAATTTTTTTTATTAGATGAAATGGATAAACCATGTAAGAATTATTGCTATAAGGAAGGTTTGGGGCTATTTTATGTTAGTTCTAAACAGATTTGAGCTTATTCTTTTTTCTTTTTGAGCTGAGTCTTGCTGTGTATCCATGATTGTCTGAACCCTTCAGTCTGGTCACCTCAGTCTCCTGAGTGTGGGATTCCAGGTGTGCTCCTTACACCCAGCTAACTAACTCACTCGATTACTCTATTACAGTACATTTAATTCATGACAGCTGACTTATAAATAAATCACACAATCGACTAGGCATTATTTTTGTGCATGCCTAGTTAAAGAATTTGCTTCCGATAGCAGTCAGTCCCTTAGGTTCTCACAATGCTTGGGGGTATTTTTATCAACTCACCGCTAATGACTTCCTCTCTTGACCTACCTGTTTTTCTCCGTTACACAACCGTTAAATCTGGAGGTTTCTACATTCTGAGTCATCTTTTTTAGCCTTCCTTTGCTTTGTGCCTCACAGTCAAGCCACAGCAGATTTTGACAGTTCTTCGAAACGACTCCCATATGCCTATCTATCTCTCCTTCCTGTCAATGCACCTTAATCAGACTCTCTCCACATGAGTCAGATGCCATCTAAGCTCCCAACTGATCTCCTTGTCTTTCTCGGCTGACATTTACTGTGCAAACCGTCACTGAATCGACCTCACAGAAAACTAAAATAATCTGTAAGGACTTCCATTTGATTGGGCAATGAAGTTTAAATGCCTGAGGGCTTTTAGAGTTATTATGGAAGCCAGCATTATAGCTGAGTGATGGAGGACATGGTTAGCATGTGTGAGCAACTATCCTCAGGACCAAAGTAAATGAAGACATAAGGTGATTAAATGAAAAAAACATCAAAAATATACCAGCAGGTAAGGCATTGTAATGAACCTCAGAGTATCTGTCCACAATTCCCAGCTCATGACAGTCTTGTCCCTTCTCTAATGCTACCTATTTCCTATGCCTTGTACTAATTTGGAGGAAGTCACAGACATTGTATTGCTTAATTTGTATGCATTTCGGCATGCATCACTAGAAGATAAAGCATATAAGCATATTACTATTAGCATGCCTCAAATTATTAATCATTCCTGCCATATGCCAAAGCTTTTTATTTATTTTAAATGGCATATGTACTTACTTCAGTTTGTTGGAAAACAGGCTTTCATTAAAGCCTACGCCATGTGATCAATTAGGATCTTAATATGTAAAACTCCAAGACTCCAAGCCTACATCTTTTTGTTTATTTTTATTTAGTTTTTGTTTCCATTTGCAAGCTCATATGAGGCCAGTTTCCTTGGGCCTGTTAAACAGGTGCAGGAGGGTGGGCTCTCATTTTTATATAGACAGGAAGACTACAACGAACACCTCTGGATGTATTTGGTAACTGATGGGCCCTTGATCTATAGACTAAGACAAATCAACATTTCACTCTTGGATTCTCTTAGTGGAGGGGGTTTCTGTTTGTTTTAAATCCAAAAGCACATGGGCCAACAAAGCAGGACACAGCATTCCATCTTTCAGAATGATCTTGTCAACCTTTTTGCGTATCTGCTTTCCATCTTCTCTCTGAAGACTTGATTCCTGTCTTCGTCCTCATGCCCCACTCTTCTGTCTTCTCCCAGATGTGATCCCTCTCGTGAAACCAACATGGGCTTCTTAGCTATCTGGAAACCCCTCTACATGCATACACCCACGAGTTCATATACAGAAGTGGATATGTGTGCATTTTCAAAAGGTGGCCCACTACACATTCAGGTGCCTACATTTCTCTGCACCTTCTTACTTCCGTACCTTTAACAACTAAGGAAGGACAGGGGAAGGCTGAAGGTGAATAACAGGGAGGATATATTCCTAAGAACAGATCAAGAACAAGGCATTAATTGGGTGGGAGTGGCACTTGTCTTTAATCTCAGCATTTGGGAGGCAGAGGCAGATCTCTGAGTTCAATGCCAGCTTGGTTTACAGAATGAGTTCTGGAACAGCGAGGGCTACACAGAGAAACTCTGTCTCAAAAAACAAACAAGCAACCAAAAAAAAAAAAAACCAACAAAGAAAACAAAACTACACAACAACAACAGCAAAACCAACCTCTCCTACCCCCAAAAAACAACCAACCACACAACCAAACAACCAAGCCAGAACAAGACATTGACCAGGAAATGACCAGCTTGAAACCAGATTATTTTTTTTTAATTTTATTTTTTATGTGTATGAGTGTTTGCTTGCATATATGTCTGTGCACCACATGCATGTCTGGATCCCATTTCCCCAAGGTGTTACATTTCCCCAAGAACTTGAGTTACAGAGGATGGGGAATCACCACATGGGTGCGAGAATCGAATCTTAGACTCTGGGTTCTCTGCAAGAACAGATCTTAACCACTGAGCCATCTCTCCAGGCATGAAATCAGATCTTGATGTGGCAGATATTAAGAGCATGAATTCATTGATTGTGACCATTTTATTTTATTTTTTTATTTTTTAAAGAATATTTTATTTTATTTGAAGATTTATTCATTTATTATATATAAGTACACTGTAGCTGTCTTCAGACACACCAGAAGAGGGCATCGGATCCCATTACAGATGGTTGTGAGCCACCATGTGGTTGCTGGGAACTGAACTCAGGACCTCTGGAAGAGCAGTCGGTGCTCTTAACTGCTGAGCCATCCCTCCAGCCCCTGATTGTGACCATTTTAATAACATAAGGAAGCTTTGCTTTGCTTTCGAGGTATTTGATTTGAATCGGGTATGTGATTTAAATGTGTATGTATGTATGTATGTATGTATGTATGTATGTATGTATGTATGTATGTATGTATGTATGTTTAATCAGCTATTCTGTTCCTGTTAGTGTGTTTCATCACTTCTTATGTTACTTAATATACCAAATTGGGAATTACAGACATCTAGAAAACCATGGATGGGTTTTGATGAAAGCCAGTGTATCTTTATTGTGGGATTTCTATAATTTCTTGTTGGCTTCATTTGAGGTTTGAGGGCTTGCCTCTTGACATTGACAAAACATCCTCTCTGTGTTCTGTTTTTCAGTAGTGTTTCACTCCAGCTGTCTTTGTGGTTGTTCTTCTCATCTGCTTCCTCTTTAACCATTCATTGATACATCTCCTTTAAGAGGATAGCACCTTTAGATCTCACACCTCAAACTGCGTTCACTGGGAGGTCTTCCTTGGCAGAGATTGACAGGTTTTCTCTGACAATTAGGCCTTGTGGAGACCTTGGGAAGGGAGGAAGGAGAGAGTGGGTCTGTAGTTCAAGAGGCAAATGCTTTCCACTTTTATGAGCCTTAAATGGAAAACACTGCTGGTGCTAATGTTCTCTTTAATAATATAACAGGATGGGAAAACAAATATGTGTGCACTGAGCTATGATGATTTTCCTTTCTACTTGAGGTTTAGAAACTACATTCTCTCACTTCACATCATGTAAGCTATTTAATTGTTTTATGCTGGCTATGAGAAAGAAGGAGGAGGAGTGAGAGGGGGAGTGGGAGGGAGAGAGAGAGGGAGAGGGAGAGGGAGAGGGAGGGGGGGAGAGGAGTCTTTAGCTATGTTAACTCACACTTGGCTTATGAACCAACAGCTGGCCTCAGCAGTCAACATCTACTTTTTTGGAGACAAGCTGGTTTCATTTTTTTCCTCTTTTCTTTTTAAGTTTTTAGAAAGGGTCTCACAGGCTGGCTTCAAACTCATGATCTCTTTCCTTGGCGGTTCTCTTGTATGCTGGGATTACAGGTTGGTACAATCATGTCTCCCACAGCCCACTTTCTTTTCATAATAATTTGTGCCTCAAAACCTATGCTCCATGTTAAGGAGCAAATCGCTTCCCGGGATGTTTGCTCTCAATGTGAAATATTTAAGAATATTAATGTATTTTTCTTCTAAATATTAAAAAATTTTTTACTGTACATATTTACCTGCCACTGCAGTATTTCAATATCACATACAATTTGTGCTGTTGGAGGCAGATAACCGGAATCACCTCCATCTCTAATTTTGGAAAGCCCAAAAGCTCTAATAGCTCTTTGGAAATAAGCAATTAATTGTTGTCAACCACAGTTACATTACTGTGCCACACAACAGTTCCTTATTCCTTCTACCAAGCTGCACCCCTGTGCCCATCAATCATCTTCTCTTATCATCCCTCCCCAGCCCTTGCGAGTGTCTGGGAAATGCTAGTCCTCATGCAGTTTCCATGACATCAACCTTTTAAGCTTCCACAGCTGGGTGAGACTCATGGGATTTATCTTTCTATGCTCGATTTATTTCATGTAATATAATGTTCTCCAGTTTTGTCCATGTTGCCCAAAATAACAGGATTTTCGTCTCATCTATAATTCTCCATGTGTGACTCATGTTTTTATTCTCCATCCATCTGAATGGATGCATGATATAATTTCATGGTTTGGTTGCCACATGGAATATGGCAGAGACCATGGGACATAGATGTCCCTTGGACACACTGATTTCTTCTTTTTCTTTTTCTTTTTCTTTTTTTTTCTTTTGGATTTGTACTCAGGTATAGGATCACTGGGTTATATGCAAGTAGAACTTTGTGTGTGTGTGTGTGTGTATACATATATATATATATGTGTGTATATACATATATATATATGTATATACACATATATTAATTTTCAGGTACTCCTGTCCTTGATTTCTCTACACTCGGATGTTGGCTGACCTAGGTACTTGCTTTTATATTAAGTAAAAGAGAGAAAGTCAAAATCATGAGATACATAATCTCTTTTTTTTTGTGATAACCAAGTATTTCCTGGTCAATTCTAATTTGATTGCTAGCTGACATGAAGAGCATATTGATTAGTTATGTGCCTTGTAAAATTTATTTTCACAGTTGCCATGTACTTTCAGATCGTGCTGAGATTAATAATACACAGAATGTTTCAGTCATAGCTGTAGTTATACCCAGGGCTGCTGAAGAGATGATGAGTTTGGAGAAGTCTGTGGTTCTCTATGTAGCCATTTGAGATTCAATTTCTGTTTAACACGTTATGTGAACTAGCCCTTGCCTTGCTTTCTAATATCATTGCATGATTCTGATACTCACTTAACTAGCATGTTTCCGGGAAAGAGGAAATTTGTAGTTGGACTTCTGGATGAGTCTGTTGTGAAGCAAATTAAAAACTCTGAACTCTCATTGGGACTGATGAATATCCATCTGCCCATTCTTCCAGATATTCCCTTGGAACCATTATAATGCATATAGTGTTATACATATACTTACATATATACTACTGTTTTTAATTTTAGTTTATTTTTTTAATTAGTGACTTTTTTTATTGGATATTTTCTTTATTTACATTTCAAATGTTATCCCCTTTCCTGGTTTCCCCTCCAGAAACACCCTATCCCATCTCCCTCCCCCTGACTCTGTGAGGGTGCTCCCCCACCCACCAACTCACCCACTCCCTCCTGCCTCCTTGCCCTGGAATTCCCCTACTCTGGGACATTGAGCCTTCAGAGGACCAAGGGCCTCTCCCCACTGATGCCCGACAAGGCCATCCTCTGCTACATATGCGACTAGAGCCATGGTTCTATCCCTGTGTACTCTTTTGTTGGTAGTTTAGTCCGTGAGCTCTGGGGTGTCTGGTTGGTTGATATTGTTGTTTTTCCTGTGGGGCTGCAAACCCCTTCAGCTCCTTCAATCCTTTCTCTAACTCCTCCATTGGGGATCCTGTTCCCAGTTCAATGGTTGGCTGTGAGCAGTCTCCTCTATATTTGTCAGACTCTGGCAGTGCCTCTCAGGTGACAGCTATATCAGGCTCCTGTCAGCATGCACTTCTTGGCATTCGCAATACTGCCTGGGATTGGTGATTGACTGTATGTGGGATGGATCCCCAGGTGGGTCAGTCTCTGGATGGCCTTTCCTTCAGTCTCTGCTCCACATTTTGTCTCTGTATTTCCTCCCATGAGTATTTTGTTCCCCCTTCTAAGAAGGACTGAAGCATCCACACTTTGGTCTTCCTTCTTCTTGAACTTCCTGTGCTCTGTGAATTGTATCTGTTATCCTCACGCTCTCCCTAGCCATGTTGATGTTGCTGTTTACAGACATCATTTACTAAAAGATACATGGAACTTCAAACACCATTTCTGTGACAAGATCAAATCAAATGGAACCTTGTCTGGGGCAATGCATTTTGCAGGCTTTTCACAGGATCATAAGCATGTTGAGATTTGTTTATTCTCTCCATTTGCCATTTTCAGTGTGTTAGCATTTACACGAGTTAGTGAGTTTGTTAGTGTCTTAGCATGAGTCAAGGTAGGCAGCACAGTGCCAGGAAAAGCTCCAGTTTGTGTCCCTCTGCACAACACAGAAAAACACACAGAGAAAGTGCCAGATTCTCTCAAGAACGACCTTGGAGAAGTGACGCTTTATTAAATGTGAGCCTATAAGTACATACTTCTGAAATACCCGAGTGACAAGACGAGAAGAATATCTACAGCAGTCTCATGTATTGTATCCCAAAGTTCAGTTGTCGTGGTGAGACATTAGTAAGACAACAGATAGGGAGACATGGAAGTCTGGCTTCATCCCCACATCAGGGTTATCCATATCGTGAACACATGTGGAGCCTGTCTTCATTAACAGTTATTAAGTATTCGTTCTTTATAAGATGGGAAGCACACTGGTATGATGTATAAAATTAGCCGTGCTTAGCACAAGAAGCTGTAACATCCACGGTGGTAAGCCCATGTTCCTAGTGTGGCCCACCATGGCAGGCTGCTGTGGAAATCAGCTCTTGTTTCTCTTTTTGGGTGGCTGTTACCCTCTTGGAATTGTTTTCTTTATTAGTTAGTATGTAATGACTGGGAATGCTGGTTTGGATTGCTTTGCAGCCTTCTTTTTTTGTTTTTGTTTTTGTTTTTGCTTTTGTTTTTTTTTTTTTTGAAAAAAAATAGGTGTTTCAATCTCATTTTGTTTGTTTAGTTCTTAATTTTAAAGAAATTTTACTTATTTTAAGTGTATGAGTGTTTTGTTTACGTGTTTTAGAAAAATTAGCTGGTTACATATAAGGCTTTAATGTATGAGAAGCACAGATATGACTTCATCTTAGAATGGGAGATGTTGTATATAGTAGATGGGAAAACAACTTTGACAGCAAGGCCGATTCAGGAAGCAAAACCAAAATGTTTTCAAAGGCTAGCAAATAATCAATTTGTCAGAATTAGTTACCGTTTTAATTGAGTTTCATGAAGCAAATGAGTCTAGGCAGCTGTCAGATTTGCCTCTTCAATGCTAGCCCAGAACGGTCTGAGCAGCGTCTCCTAGTTCGTCTTTATTCTTGTCAATTTTCTCTTATCAGATTCACCTTATCGAGAAAAACAAAATTGGCAGGAATTCTTTGTAAACACTAAATATGAACAAATATCACTGTGCAAAAGACCAGTTTTCAGTGGCATCGCTCCTTCAGATGTAAACAAACAGGAGGTTTGCTCCTTCCGAATCGTAGTTTATGTGAGCTGAAAAGCTGCCTCGTCTCATCCGAGGGATGCATTTTTAAGGAGATTTTTTTCGTAGATTAGGCAATATTTCACTCCTAGTTTAAATTTTTTAGTGTAAATTCTTAAGGGAAAAATTAGATTGTTTTATCTTCATTTTGTTTGCTTAGTTTTTAATTTTAAAGACCTTTCATTTTAAGTGTGTGAGTGTTTCGTTACATGTATGTGTACCACCCGTGTGCCTGGGACCCAGGGAGGACAGAAGGGGGCATTGGATCCCTGACACTGGAAGTATGTACTGTTGGGAGCCACTGTGTAGGGGCTGGGAATTGAACCTGAATCCTTTGGGTGAGTAGCAGTCCTCCTAATCCCTGAGTCATCTTTCCAGCCCCTCTTCCTGTGTTAGATTTCTCTACTTAATATAAATTCAGTCTACAAATCAGAACTTCACAGGATATAAAAATACTTGTCTTTTTCTGTTTGTTCATTTGAGTGCTTTTTAAAACTCACTGCAGGAAGGTGGGTGTGTCTCGGGCAGAGTCTATTTTTATGCAGCTCTGCTTGTTCAAATTATAGAAAGTGAATTTCTTTCCCTAAAAATAGGCTGTTGGTTGCCTAGTGCCTTTATCCAGAGCCTTTCTATGAGACAGTGAAGCTTTTTAACATTGTATCCTAAGTACTTCCCAGCATTGAACATTGAACAGAGAGACAACACTACGTCTTTCCGTGTGAATCTGTAATATGTAAGAACCTAGAGATCCGTCTTGAGTTGGCGCCCATTGATAGCGATTTAAATGTGAAATTGTGGGGTGGAGGTGAGTTAGAGCAGCTCACAGACACAAGAACTGAGAGCCCATGCTGCTCGGTAGATGTTAGACACAGAGGAGCATTGTTACATTTCTCATCATTCCTCAACTGCCCTGCTAGTCATGTGAACCTGCTTATTGGTTGCCATGGCAGCATGGAACACAAGTGAAATTGATGGCTTGCTTCATGATGTGACACAGTTCCCAAGTGGTATATGTGCAGGACGGGGAGAACACATTCCTCCTCTCCCTCCCCCTCCTCCTCTCCCTCTTCTTCTCCCTCTCCCTCTCCCTCTTCCTCTCTTTCTCCCTCCCCTTTCCTGTCTTTTCTTCTCTCCTCTCTCTCCTCTTCAGAATTTTGCTTTCTGTAGCTCCCTGAAGGAAGAAGCTGTGCCTGTATTAACAGGCACCACAGATGCTGTGGTGTCTGTCTAAGATTGGTCTTCTTATGATGAAGTTACCTTCCTCACTAGATGGTAGGAAATCAACTCCGCAGCATCACAAATACGCAAAGGTTTATATAGGACAAAACCCCAGAGCACATTTCCCATGTGAGTTTCTCTGACAAACAAGCCCGAATGTTTTGTATTTTCTTATGCTTGGAGTGCTTCGAGTAAATTTGACTCTGTGTCTGCCTTTTGAAATTAATTGTTGAAAGTAAGACCTATTTTCTACCTGTATTTTTTTTTCAACAAGCAAGTGAGATGTTCAATCAAATAATTGAAAGTCAGAGGAACTCTGCCAGGAAACTGCCAGCCATATAAAAGAAAGAATTTTCTTCTGGGATTTCCATTTCACCTGCCTGTTATGCTAATGTAATGCAAGGCATTATGGTAGATTTTCTACCAGATGCAGAATTCATGATCCATGGTTAGTACAGTTAAACCAAAGACAGACACTAGCCAAAAGCAAAGAGGCATCTGGTGGCTTGCTCCTGACAGCTCTTTTATAAGTTCCTCTCCCCTTGGCATAGCTAACACTTTACTGTGCTTGCTTTTCTCAATACAAGGTAGTCCTTTGTTGAAGGTCTGTACATAGTCAAATCCAAATTGAGTTACAGCATTCAGCAGAGTTGATTCATTAAGGGCTGCTCGCCACAACATACTAGCCTTTGGGTAAATCATTGTGCAGAATTTCTGTTTATCTACATACTTTCTTGAATATTCAAGCTTCCCCCCTTAAATTTGGGTTCAAAAGATGACAGTTGTTTAAGGTTTGAGCAAGGTGTGGGGGTACACATCTTTAACCCTCCTAGATAGGAGGCAGAAGTGGGTGAATCTCTCTTCTATTTCACAAGTTCTAGGACAGGCAGGGTTGTATAGACAGATTCTGGATCAAAAACTTTAAACTAAAACCAAATAGATTGATTGAAGTCAGTAAGACTCGAGAGGAGATGGGGAGATAATTTAGTTGGTACAATGTTTGCTGTGCAATTTTCATGAAGGCTTGGAGTTGCATGTTTAATTGCCATATAAAAGATGGTAGTGAGTATACATCTGTAACCCCAGAAAGTGAGTGTGGGGCGGAGGCAGAGGCTCACCAGCCAGCCAGCCTCAACCAATCAGAGACAGAGGCTCATCAGCCAGCCAGTCTGGACCAATCAGAGATAGAGGCTCATCAGCCAGCCAGCCTAGACCTATCAGAGACAGAGGCTCATCAGCCAGCCAGCCTAGACCTATCAGAGACAGAGGCTCATCAGCCAGCCAGCCTCAACCAATCAGAGACAGAGGCTCATCAGCCAGCCAGCCTCAACCAATCAGAGACAGAGGCTCATCAGCCAGCCTGTCTAGATTCATCTATGAGCTCCAGGTTCAGTGAGAGATTTTTGGAAACACTAACAGGGAGAGTGACAGGAAAAGATACTGAAGTCAGTCTTTAGCTTCCACATTGACCTATACATATGAACGAATATACCTCCATGCATGTGTACACATGCAAATTAATACATATATACATATACATATATCTATATATCTATATATCTATATATCTATATCTCTATCTATCTATCTATCTATCTATCTATCTATCTATCTATCTATCTATCTATCTATCTATCTATCTATCTATATCCATATATACATCTATATATAGATAGGTAGATATATATCTCCCCTCCACAAAGAATGTTAAGATTCTGACTCATTAAACAAGAAATACATACATGCACACCTATGTTCATGCAGACTAGTTAAGAATGAAGAAAGAAAAATTGGTATATACCAATGTACAGGTTTATCTAACTTGGCTGGTTTATGCTATAACATGTGGATGATGGGAGTTCACTGTCGGTGTAGGTGAGAACATCCTCATTATAGTCTTCCTTCAGCTTCCCAGCATGCTCTATTTCAGTTCTCATTCTTTTAATGATTTACCCTGATGTTCTGCTCACTGGCATTCGGTCCTTTTGGTTCGATGTGAGAGAATGGCAAAGTTTTCAGATAAATCTATTTTCAGAGTTTTTCACACGGGCATGACACTTCTTTTTTTTTTTTTTTTAAGAATTTTATTTATTTTACGTATGTGAGTACACTGTAGAGTGAGTACACTGTAGCTGTTTTCAGACACACCAGAAGAAGATTTCGGATCCCTTTACAGATGGTTGTGAGCCACCATGTGGTTGCTGGGAATTGAATTCAGGACCTCTGGAAGAGCAGTCGGAGCTCTTAACCGCTGAGCCATCTCTCCAGCCCGGAGCATGACACTTTAACTTCTATTGGCTTCATATTCTCTTTGGTTCCAGCAGTGCACTCCAACTGTACTGTCCAGTGTCGCTCAGGGACCCAGGCCACTTCATACCAGCCCAAAGGAGGACACAGGCCACTTCACCCCGCTTCATACCAGTCCGCAACGCCAGTGCAAACAGTGCCTGTGAGCACCGTGAGAAATACCCCGAGCATTTTTGCAGAGCACTTTTGCCCACTGAGTGTAATAAAGCATTTCTTCTCCAGCTCCTGCTCCCTGGCTCTTTAAACTCAAGTCTTATGACTTTGCCTCCGTGCATTTTTCCTTGCTGTTCTGGCCTGAAGTTCTTTGTACTTCTGCTGAAACTCTTGTAATCAACACTAATTGCACGCAGAATCATTTAACGTTTTATGCAAATGTAAACAAATGCTTCTTTTGCCTCAGACGGGAGACAGTACCCAAAAGATAGTATCAGGATGGCTGAGAGCATGGTGCTCTGAAGACAGCTTTTACTTCCCGGTTAGAATCCCGAGTTCTCCTCTTTGTGAGAAGAAGGGAGCCCAGAGGAGTCACCTGCCTCTTCCTTATCATAGCTCAGTTTCTTCGTTTAATTTCTGCTGCTTTGTCTGGACATTGTCTGCAATTAGTTGTTTAAGCCTATTACTTTGACAATATAAATAAACTCACCCAAGTCCTTGATGTGCCTAGTTTTGAACACACACCCGGATAGGGTGTGGTTTTGTGGAAAACGGAATTGGTTTTCTGCAGACCTCTAATGGCTCTCAGAGCCACGCCATGAGCAGAGGCTTCCTGGGTTTAGGTGCAGTAAGAGAACATAAGTCACTTAGAAGATATCTTTTTTTCCTAAAGACAAAATGATTGCTACCAAAGGAAAATAGAATTAAGGGGGAAAGCTCCTGAAGGAAATATATCTAAAAATATCTATCCCATCTCTTTAAAAAGTTTGGCAGGAACACCTGGATTTTTCTGAGTGTAATTTTAGTTAGGTAAACATTGAAAAGATATATTTTTTCTAAAAAAGGAAAGAGTACTTTTATGGAGAATGATGGTTGGCAGTCCTCTTCAACAGTAAACTGTTTTTTAAAAAATGATTCTTCTTGTACTGTAGAATAAGAAAGTATGAGTTTAGTCAGGGCCAGTGACATGCCTGGGCTGGGTTGGTAAAGGTGCCTTGTGCCAACCTTGATGATCTGAGTTCTATTTCTGGGGCCCATATGGTGAAAGAATAGAGTTCATATCTGAAAGTTGTCCTTTGACCTCTACGTGTGGAGGGTGTCATGCACATGCATTCGTACCATATGCATGCACCCAAATAAAGTAAATTAATAAAATAGTACGTACCATATGCATGCACCCAAATAAAGTAAATTAATAAAATAGTAAGAACTCGAACAGTAATGGTGATTGGTGTCATTATTGCTTATCTGAAAACATTTACCCACAATGGGCTTCTTTCCAGGATGCCCATTTAAGAATGGAGACACAGATTGGCACTGCGGGTACTTTACCATGCAATGCTTAAGTGTTTGCTTTAATGCGTGCACTAAACAAGCCCATTAAAATATCATCTGGGGTTCACAGCTTTGTGGAATGGGCTTTATTAGGCTTTAAAAATTGGTGAGCTATCTTGAAAGCACACAGAACTGTATTTGGTAAATACCTAAACCAGCTGCCAGGCTGATAATGCTGACTTTCAGGGACTATAAGGGATAAGAATTATACCAATATCCTTGGTATATTGAATGGGGACTCAGAGGAAAACTATGACAAAATTCTGAGATGGCTTGGAGATTATAATTTAACAACTACATAAGCCATTGCTATACAAGGGCAAAGATATAAGGACGTGCATTACTCTAGCCAGAGAGCAACATAACTGGGTAAAACACATTATCCAAGGCCTTGCAGTCTGACTGTACATCCCTAGGTATGCATAGGCATAAACTTGGCACATGGTAATGTATTCACCAAGTACATGTTTGGCCCGGAATAACATCGGTGGCATGATTTCCCAGAAGAGGAACTGGTCCTCAGTGGTGATGTTGGTCAAACTTGTCCAGCACAGCAGATTGTCAGAGAACTGGCGAAATCATCAGAATATCTCATGACTCAAAATTAGATTATATAGAACATTTTAGAACACACTGTAGGAAACAGTCAAATGGGACGGCTATAAAAAATAGGTCCTCTGTCATTCTTTCCAATTTCTAATTGCTCATGCTTTCATGAGGTTTAAAAATATCAACTATAAAATATAATTCTTATAAAGATGCTGACAGGGCTTAAATTCATGAGAGCTTATGATCAAACATGAACTCATTCAACATTCACGGCTTTTATTATAGTTTGGATAATAATTCTCCCATATGTTCTTTCTCCCATGTTAAAGGCTTGGCCCCCAGTTTGTGGTACTGCTGGAAGGTAGGTATTGGATGTCTGAGTTCAAGGCCTGATTGTTCTACAGAGCAAGTTTCAGGATAGCCAAGGGCCACACAGAGAAACCCTGTCTCAAGCAGCAACAACAAACCAAACCAAACCAACGAAACCAAAAAAAAAAATAAATAAATAAAAAGTTTGTCCTTAAGAGTTAAATTCTAAATGTTTATTTTAGTATAGTAAAAATTGAAAACATTTCATTTACTCATGAATATTAATATAGTTGAACATGAATATATGGTGGTGATAATGACAACTGGCCTCCAGCCAGTTTAAACTTGGCCCACAGTTTGGCAGACTTTAGTCCCTAGCTGACTGACGTCATTGCTTTTGGACTTGTAGGAAGGCAATGGTACAGGGAGGAGGAAGCTGAGAAACTGAGAAGAGTAGTGAGGCTCCAAATCCCTTTCTCTGGCCTATCCCGATCACTTAAGACCTAAGTCCCATCTTCTAAGGTTTCTACCACTTCAACACTGTTAGCCTGGGAACTAAGTCTCTGCTAGATGGGCCTTTGGGGGAAGCATTCAGATCTAAAATAAAGACTGTATGCCATATAATTAGGTCTAATCTGTGGCTCAAGGCCACAAACATCTTAGGATAGCTAGGACTGTGGTCCCATTTGTTTGTAAATAACATATGTCATGCTTCAATGTTGGTGTACAGTATTTTATTAATCTCTCTACCAACTTTATAACATAAATAAGTCATAGCTTACAGGTGACCAAACACAGTCAGTGACATGCAGGAATGCCTACCAAGGTTGCCGTCTAACAAGTATAGACCAGTGGTTTGACTAAATTCCTGAGCTCAGGTTTACTTCACTCTGATTATTAAGTATTACTTTTTTCTTGGTCAAAAACAGTGATATTAAGCAATGTGCTAATTAACTTTGCTACTTTTTTTTTTTGAGTTCTGTAACAAGCCCCTAAAGTCTCTATAGCTTTGTCACAGATCCAAAATGTAGCTGATGTTTCACATTGGATCTCATTCGTTCTATAGAGTTCCTCTATCTTATTTCAGGTTCACTCCTGCAGTACTGCAGTCCAGCACAATAGACTTTATAAGCCAACAAAGTAATAAGAGTCTGCAGGACCCAAACCCAGGAAGAAAACAAGAGCTAGTCCCCGGGTCTGTAAAAACACCACGCTGACTTCTCTTTCCTCAAGAGCGAGAGACTCTGCTGGCCACATGCTTGCATGTGTCCGTGGGAACTGGGGATATCAAGGGTGGGGTCGCCTGAATTGGACGATCTGCTGTTAGCAGAAGCTGGAAATGTTTAGGACTACATCTGAGTCACAGGGCTTTGAACTATGGATTTATTCTGACAGCTGCTTTTAATTAAAGCAGCTTGGCCTGCTTGGATTCTGGCAGGTCAGCTGTTCAGACAGCTCCCATTCTTTGGAACGGTTCTGACTTTCCCAAGCTTTTGCTCAGCATCTTGGATTTTGTTTTCATTTCCATTTTCAGATTTATAATCGCTTGGATACCAATTGCTGCGGATTCAGACCTCGCAAGGAAGATGCCTGTGTACAGAATGGACTGAGGCCAAACTGTGAGGACCAAAGTTCTGTGACTTTAGCACACATTATCCAGCGAAAGAATGACCCAAGGCATTTGGTCTTCATCAACAATAAGGGCTTCTTTGACAGAAGCGAAGACAACTTGAACTTCAAATTGTTGGAAGGCATCAGAGAGTAAGTGTTGTGTTTATTGTGGAAGTCCCATCCCACTCTCTAGATTGTTCTGGAATTCGCTGTGTAGCTCAGGCTTTCCTGGAACTTGTTGTCATTCAAGCTGACCTTAAACTTGCAGTCATCCTCCTGCTTCAGCTTTCAGGGGGCTAGAATTGCAGGAAGGATCTGGTATGCCCAAAACGAAGAGTACATTTTCTAATTGAGTGACATCTTGGAAGACCACGTATATGTTAATAATTAGTAATGTTTTGTGAAAACTCGCACCTTGTGTTAGATATATTTAATTTCTAAAGAAACTATAAGTGTGGGAATAGAGATGCAGACAGTACATCTACACCCACACAGCTCCTGCCACAGTCTGCCATCACTGCCATGGTCAACTTTCATTGTGAAGACCCATGTGGGTGAGGTTGGACATATGCAGGGCTGTCAGGAGGATGATAATAAGGTGACAGAGGCTCCATTGTGAGAGCACAGGATTGAACATGGCAGGAACAATAGAAATGTCTAAATCTGTAATCAACTATTTGGCCTGTCCATGGAACTAATATGCATGGTAAGATGCTGGATTCATGATTAACCCATGACTATTATGAATATAGTTAGGAAAGAGCTCTCTGAAGGGTAGGGCACCAGAGGACAGCTGGCCCTTTAAACTGGGTAGGAGGGCTTTTGAGTACTCAGAAGTCTTTTTGGCAGACACACTATGGGGCTGGGTCTTGAAAACTACAAAGGAGGGGCTGCAGGAAGCTAGACAAAGAAGAATTGTTGTACTCAAGATTGGCCCCAAACTCAGAGGTGACTCAAACCATTTGGGAGACATTTGGTAGGACTTAGAAAGGATATAGAGTAAACAGGGAGGCAGCATTGAGCTAAAGAGCTGTGCTGTAGAAGTAAGAACACAGTGGGTCTTGTGGGACACTCAAGCATTTGTGGATAGTACAGACGCATATTGATGGCTTCTGGTGGGGAAGCAGGGGGAAGAGTGGTGGGGAGGCCTGGAGGGGCATTGGGGAGAAGGACTCAGTTTTCTTTAGAGGGCTGGCCATGGGAAGTTTGACCGTGCTTCAGTGAATATATGGGCAACAGAATTTGAACTTTTTTTTCTTTTTTTCTTTTTTTTTATCATAATAAATATTCTTTTTTTCTTTTTTTTATTATTAACTTGAGTATTTCTTATATACATTTCGAGTGTTATTCCCTTTCCCGGTATCCGGGCAAACATCCCCCTCCCCTTCCTTATGGGTGTTCCCCTTCCCACCCTCCCCCCATTGCCGCCCTCCCCCCAACAGTCTAGTTCACTGGGGGTTCAGTCTTAGCAGGACCCAGGGCTTCCCCTTCCACTGGTGCTCTTACTAGGATATTCATTGCTACCTATGGGGTCAGAGTCCAGGGTCAGTCCATGTATAGTCTTTAGGTAGTGGCTTAGTCCCTGGAAGCTCTGGTTGCTTGGCATTGTTGTACATATGGGGTCTCGAGCCCCTTCAAGCTCTTCCAGTTCTTTCTCTGATTCCTTAAACGGGGGTTCTATTCTCAGTTCAGTGGTTTGCTGCTGGTATTCGCCTCTGTATTTGCTGTATTCTGGCTGTGTCTCTCAGGAGCGATCTACATCCGGCTCCTGTCGGTCTGCACTTCTTTGCTTCATCCATCTTGTCTAATTGGGTGGCTGTATATGTATGGGCCACATGTGGGGTGAACTTTTTTTTCTTTTGCTTCTTCCTTTTTCAGGGAAGGAGCAAGTTCGCAAGGTTGGGAGGGCGGAGTTGGAAGGATTGGGAAGTGAATGTGATCTGGGTGCATGATGTGAATTTCCCAAATAACCAATAAAAATATGTTGAATAAAAAGTGTAGCTGGAGCTGGCTACAAAGTCTGATCAGTCCCACCTCAGTTATGGAAGCCATGAGTAAATTTCACAGAAAGTGGAGCCATACTTGTTCCCATGTTAGTTGGGAATAAGATTCCAAAAGGAATTAGGTTTGATTGGAAGCTTAAGAGCTTGGGGCTGGGGATTTAGCTCAGTGGTAGAGCGCTTGCCTAGGAAGCTCAAGGCCCTGGGTTTGGTCCCCAGCTCCGGAAAAAAAGAACCAAAAAAAAAAAAAAAAAAAGAGCTCACAAGATAGTGACAGCACCGCCCACCCCAGAGCTGAACATCAGGATAACAGCCCAGTAAGTCTGAAGCTAATGGTAGAACTCATCACTTCCAAGCCTATAGCCACTGTTTTTCCTTTGTGGCAACTTGTGTTTGCATTCTAATGTTAATACCCCTCCTCCCATGCTAATACTCTTACTGGCATGGGGCTCAGTGTGTTTCATATCCACATTTCAATCATTTCCTCCCAACTTTGTACTTAGATAACATGGATTTTGTAAACTCTCAACACTTTCCTGTGGGTTTTGAGAGTGCCAGGAGGCTCCCCCCCCCAGCCTTCCCTTGTTGCTGCTCTTTAGGGCTCTGTCAGTTGAAGGCAGAATGCTTGGCAGATTCTCTCTTTTAAATGTCTGAGCCAAGGAAAATTTATGCATAGGGAAATTCACATTCCTAAGACATCTCTTATTAAGTTGATATTACAGGGACTTAAATTTCTTTGCAGCACTGAGAGTGCCGAGGGCATACATCTATCTATCTTAAACATTCACAAAAATATGAATACTTTTATTTATTCTTTCAAAGAAGATTAAACCTTAACTGCATTATGGGGTATAATGGATTTAAGGGTAAATCTCCTTTAAACATATAATTCACACATTAATAAGCAAAAGTGAAGTCTTTGTTAGGCTTAGAGTCACACACTGATATTTCCTTTAACCAAGGCAATGTAAAAACCAATAGCAGAATAATGGTTTTTCTTTTCTTTTATGAACAGGACTTCTAGTCATTGAAGAGTCTGGCAGTTTTATTCTCATCTCATGCATGCTGCCTAAGCTAACTTGGTTGAAAGGCTATAGAAATAATAATTATGGATATTAATACATTATACAACAAAACACTAAGACATAGCCCACAAGACTGCACAGTACATGCTTTAAGGGGACTCAGAGCACACAAGATTATTTACTCTGTCCAGCTCAGCAATCTTTGGTCTCTGTCATCACCAGGATTCTTGACTCTGGATCCCTAGTGTCTAATGTGTCACGTGTCTTGTCCCCAAGTGTGTCTTTAAATATATGTCTTTAAGTATATGTTCTTGCCCTGATGTTTTTAGGGTGCAACTAAATTTATTTGAAAGTCACTTTGAACCCCAGTGATTATATGGCACAGGTCTTCTGCAAGCTAGAAGAGGCCAAGCTGGAGGTGTAGCAGAACCTAACCTATGAGCAGAAATTTTCTAAGACCTTGTGACACTATACATGCTAGACCCTGGTTCTAGTCTAGTTTATATATATATAATCAAGTTCAATGAAATCTCTCAATTATTCAGTCAGGTTCTTCTTAAGTGACTTCAGGATGTCCAGTGAGGTGTCATTGAATATCCTTGCTCAGTAGTTTTGCTGACTTTGTTTGAAAACAATTGGCAGCTTTCTGTTATTGTAAGTAATGACTGAAGTGATCATCATACAAAATGGGAAGATTTACTGTGACTTACAACTTTAGGGATTTCAGGACATAGCCACCTGGCTCTGCTTCTTTGATCTTTTAGTGGTACAGTACACTGTGGTGGTACTAAATGCTACTGTATTTATATTAGCCATTTCCTTTCCCTTAACCAATGCAGTGTAAATGACACTAGTAGAGTAATGGTTTGCTTTCCTTTATGAACAGGACTTTTATAGCCAAGGATGGGGAGGTCCTTTTCACCAATGACCAGGAATTGAAAGAGAGAACGAGGAAGGGGTGGAGTCCTAACATCTCTTTTAAGGCGTGCCCCAATGACACCATCTCCCACTACCCCTCGCCTCCTAAAAGGTTCACCACCCCCCAGACATAATATCCCAAGGACTAAGTCTTTAATGCATGGAGATTTGGGAGACATTCAAGATCATTCAAGACATAGAGCATCATGTAATACTCCACTCAGGAAAACACTGGCCTTGCACCTAACCATGTCTATTGTTCTTACTCAGCTTGTGCCATGTTTGTGAGACATTCTGGGTGCAAACTCCTTGACCTTTTGACATTTATACACACCCCTACTTCCTCCTCTTCAGTGTTTCCTAAGTCCCAGATGTGGGAGTTGTTTTGTAGATGAATCCATTTGAACTGGACTATACATGCCAGGATGCCTCAATTCTATAATTGGAACCAGAGGAAATTCTTCCTTTAATTGAGTTTTTTTTTTAATAATTTCTCTTTTGCTCTATCACAAGTCTGAGGTCATCACACTTTAAACCTAACTGCTGCTCAGGGAGGATATTCCACTGAAACCACACATGTTTTGCTTCTCACCATTTTTTTCCCTCAAACTCCACCTTGTTACTGATGAGAGCAGACAAAGGCTTTCGGTAGGAGACATGGAGCTTAAGATGACGGGAAATACATCTTCAGACCTAATGAGATCTTAATTCTATGCCTCTCTTCGCCAGTCTTTAATGACCTTTAAATAAGGAATTAGTATGTCGAGTTCTGAATGGATTAGATAATTTGGTTCATTCAAAGCACATTTTTCTTGTATTTTATTTTTAGGGGAAGTGTCTGCTTGACAGTGACAAAAACATTTTGGTTTTCTAGGTATTATTTGATAATGTGATTTATGAGACTAATGAAGGCAGAGCAAGTGGGGGAAGAAAGAATATTTCTGAGCAACATAAAGAATGCTAAGGATGAAATATTGTGTTATCTTTTCAGGTTTCCTGAATCTGCAGTTTCTGTTTTGAAGAGTCAACACTTAAGGCAGAAGCTCCTGCAGTCTCTGTTCCTTGATCAGGTTTATTGGGAAAGTCAAGGAGGCAGGCAAGGGATTGAGAAGCTTATCGATGTCATAGAGCGGAGAGCCAGAATCCTTATCACCTACATCAACGCACATGGAGCTAGAGTATTACCTATGAACGAATGACAAATGGCTTTCGCCTCAAGGGCTGTACATGTGTCACACTTGGTTTTTCTTTAATTAAGGTATCAACCTTAAGTGTTTCTAGGAATGAGGCAGCATAGTTGAATACATGAAACTGACGCAGTTTATACCATGAACTAAGTTTAAAAAAGTTTGTAGAGTTTAAAGGTATGCAGATTCAAGAAGTTTCAGAATAACATATTGCAAAATGCCTGATGATATTTTTTACTTAAGACTCTGATATGTGTGTCACAGTATTGTCATTGTGCAATGACCCAAATGATTATTCCTACTGATGTTTAAACCATTTTGATGTCATTTGATGGGACAGTATAAACTGGCTCTTCTAATAAACCATTCCCATGACATTTGACTGATCTGACCAGCTGCTAGCAGTGAATTTATTGACATCCTCTCATTGCTGATGGGTACAACAGCTATCCCAACCCTATTCAGAGGCAATTCTCCATCAGGAATTTGAGGCATGAGCTCTGCACGAGCAGCAGTCCTAAAACAACTTCTAAGTAGACATAGAAGTAGATTCATTACAAATGACAAGTATATTTTCTAGAGCCTCAGATAATCAGCTACCTCTGAAAAACAAAAACCTCTCCTCCTATCCTTCCCTTTTTAAGAAGTTTATTGACAGCATAGAAATGTCATAACAATGATGTATTAATTCAATTTTGCTGTCTCAATTATGACCCAATTTATGCCCTGTGGTTAGAAAACTAAGGAAGTGTAAGGCATGTTGTTACCTGTTTGAAAATTTACTTGTAGAGTCTCTTACTGCTCTTATTGGTTGGTTGGTTTAAAAAAAAAATTAAGGTTTCATGTAGCCCAGGCTGGCTTTGAACTCTTTGTTCATCAGTGGCCTTCTGGTCTTCTGATGCTCTGTCTCCCAAGTGTTGGGATTACAGACAGGTATGTGATGCCATGTCCCAGAGTGGCCAGTATCACACTTGGGTCTTCAGTCATGTTAGAGAGACACTGTATGACTATGCCCATAAACCCAGACCACTTTTAATGAATACTTAACAATTTGTCATTTTATAAAGGATATGCTGTAATTTATGAAGTTTTTCTTTGATCACAGAAGATTACATTGGTATAATTAGGTTTCATCTGATTTAATTGATATTACCTAGGTATTGATATTAAATTGATAAATTGATATTATCTAGGTATCAGATATTAAATACACATATAGATCAGTTCAATACAAGAAGTTGCAATGAAACCCAACACACATGACTGGATCTTCTCATAAAGAACATATGGATAGAAAGCGTATTGCAACAAATTAAGCAAGATTAAGTCTCAATTAATTCTTCCCCAAATCCCTCTACCAAATTTTTCACTGGGTTGAAAGAACTGAGACACACAAGGTTCATGCTCTGAGTCTGTCTGTCCTGGGAGACTTTGCCAGGTCATTCCTTATCCTACTTATATGGAGCCTTTGAATCTAGAGCATATTATGTCTCTCTCGATTTCAACTCTTCTGTGCCTTATTTGAAAGACCATGAATAGCCAGCTACGGTGATACATAGCTGAAATCCCAGCACCCAGGAAGCTGTGGAAGGATTGTAAATCTGAGGCCAGTCCGGTTCATAGTGACATCCTGTCTGAAATGTGCCCCTCCCTTCATAGAAGCTGATTTACTGACCTTTTCTTCTTTTGGAAACTTAAAAATAAAGCATTACACATTTTTATCATATTTCTCGTCTCCTCTTTTTCAGTTTTGTTCCTAATGTACACAACATTTTCCATATTCTGATGAAGAATAATTTGATATCGATGTCAACTTTTAAAAACACAGCAATATAGACTACATCATGGGGGTAAAAACACTTGTGTAGATTATAACTGATACAAACACACCGACATGTCAAAAAGAAAGCCAAAATGTTAGGTCTAAGAGAAGACAGACCAAGGGAAGAGCTGAGTCTCTTGGCTTGGCTTTCAAGGCTCACGTCCAAGCACTGCACCTACCATCCTGCAGGTTTCCTTTCCCTTGGCACGCCATGTTGAACTTTGCCATGCTCTCTGCAGTTCTCTCCACTGTGACCTGAGAATGACTGGGCCCTGGTGAGTTCCCATGATGGTTGCTCTCTGTGAGTTTTGTCTCACAAACTATCTTCTCAATCATCCTTGCGAGCACTTTTACACCCCCACTTAACTTAGAATTAAAAGATTTCTGCCAAGTTGTCTCCTGCCTTATCAAGACGATCTACATTCATCTGAATACTTTTTTTATTTCTACAGATTTTACCATTTCACCATTTACCATTGTGATATTAATTACAGGCATTCTGGCTTCTTAAATCTTGCTTTTGGGGTTGGGGATTTAGCTCAGCGGTAGAGCGCTTGCCTAGCACGTGCAAGGCCCTGGGTTCAGAAAAAAAGAAAAAAAGAAAAAAAAAAAGAAAAAAAATCTTGCTTTTATGTCTCTTAAGTTAGGATGTTTCTGAGCAGGCTGGCTTTCCCCAGATGTGTCTGACTGTATTTTTGCCTAGTTATTTCAACATGCTTAATTGTAAGCAAAAAGTGAAAGACCATTGATTATGTTTATAACTTATCTTTTAAGGATTTATTTTTACTTTTTTATTTGTGTGTATACATATGCATATACATGCATGAGTATGTAGTACCCATGGAAGCCAGAAGAAGGGCATCAGAATCTCAGAAGCAGTTGTGAGCTTCCTGTCTTGGGGTCTTGGAACTGAACTAACGTCCTCTGGAAGAGCGGTACTGCTCTCAACAGCTGGGCATCTCCCCAGTCTTTACATTCATTTTTTTTAATGATTCGTTTTGCAAACAGTGAGTAATTGATGGTGCATTAGTATTGAATAATAGCTGCAGGCCAAACTGAATTCTAATAAGTAACATTCTTCTTTCATCGAAAGGATGAGAGTGTTTGTATTTCAGATGTGCTCAAAAAATGACTATGATTTTGTATCTATTAGCTCATTACGTGGTTAATTTGCTCTAACAGATTTAAAATAGAAGAATTTACCTTGGTTCACATACAGCAGCTTAGTCTGGTGTGACCTGTTTCCTTTTAACTGATATGAAAGTGCACATGTGTCTTAGACCCTGTAATAAAAATGCTACAAATTAAAGTTGTGTACTTTTTTCTGATCCATTGAGTTAGTTTTCAAAAGCAAATGCAGCAGCTCCCCACACCCTTTGGAACAGTCCACTCCAATCTGTTTCTGCTTTATACCGTCTTTGTTTTGATGACCAAATATTCTGTTTAAACTGGAAAACAGGATAAGCAACGAGCTTTGAAAAGTGTGTTTGTTTGTTACTTCATCAGTGGGGAAAAAGAGGCAATTTAAAAATCAAGATGCCTGCCCGGATTGGTTAACTTTCCATGGTTGCTGTGAGCCTCATAGTAGGTTAAACTCTCCTTCCTATCACTCCTGTTTAATAAGTTTGTTAAGTACTTAGGGAGTTGATCAAAATGTAAAATATCCTAGATTTATTCTTAAAATATTTATATCTATGGACTTGAATAATAATGTGTTTATTCTACTGTACTTTTAGATATGTATTACATTACAAGTAATAAAATATTTAGATAAACATTCTTTGCACATTGGCTTATGACATCTTAATGTTTATTTGAATGCAGTCTACTTAAGTCACATCTAATGTACTGGTCAGAAAAACATTGAAATCATATATATATGAATTTGATCATCTCTCTCTTTCTCTCATAAAAATTAAGTAATATAGTCAAGAACCAGGCTGGGGGAGTCCAAGGTATTCAGTAGCCTGTGGCACCATGATGGTTTGAGCCCAAGCAGTTGGGATCTCACTGGAGGACATAAGAACGTAGTGAGCATCGTGGGTATTGTTTACCAGACTGAGTGCTCTCACTGATCTGTCATTGAGACAATGATGTCATGTACTTGGTATCCCAGTATGTAAGAATTGAGTCAGAGTGACTTCAAGTTTGAGTCAGCCTGGACTACAGTCAGACCCTGTCTCAAAAACAGAATGCAAGAACTTTTCACTCTAAGAGAGACTTTTCAACGTGTTATAAAACTTACCTGAACTTGGGCACAGCCTACCATGACTTTGGCATATTCTTACAATGTTGGGCTTGGTTTTCTACCGAATGCCTATTGAACAGAATTTTAGGGAAGAGGTTAGCTTGTAGATTCATGTTCCATAGAAATACAAATTTTTCCTGGTGGAAGAAACAAACTTTATAGGTAAAATTTATTACCATGTTAGAGACTAACCAGTTTTTTATCTACTCATGGCTTTTAAATGTTTAACTTTAGAAATATTTTAAAATGAGTTTACCAACATAGTAATGCTGTATTTATTATTTGGATCAAATAGTTTATATGTGTTTATATTTATATTTTCCTAATAATCAATTTTATATTTTGGAAAATTTTGTTCTAATAAACTTATTTTTTGTTAAAATTTTTATTTGAAAATAATTTAGACACATTAAATTTCAAAGTAATACAATGAGTTTCCAATATTTACTTGTGGAAACCCTGTATGTGGGGGGTTCATTTTAAATAACAATCTTAAATGATCTTACATGAGTATACTATCGTTTATGAAAACCAGGAAACTGATACAATAGTAAGTGAAATACAGACCTTTATAATATGTTACTAGTTAATAATTTTTAAGCCTTCCCCTGGATACAGTGTGGGAAATCCTCTTCATAGTAACACTATTGACAATTAGGTTCAGTAGATACACAAACCGTAATACAATGAAATAGTGTGAGTCATTGAGAGGTATGTTCAGAGAAATGTTGGGAATGGTTCATAAATTTCTGGCTCAGAGAACTTGATAGAAATGGTGCTATATGCTGAGATAAAGATTATGTTGGTAGTATGTGGTCGGGAGGATATCAACATGTAGAGCTGTTGAGTCCACAGTTGGGTGCTAAATTCTGGAGCTCAGATAAAAAACTATGTGGTGCTCTATAGAACTGAAACATCACGATTTGTTTAAACAATCCCTTTCTATTAGACACAGAGAAGAAATTTTCACTTACCCTGTGTAACGTATGTGTTTGTTGATAACTATTTGTATAAATCTTTTGTTTTCTCATGGTGAATTCTCAGAAGTGAAATTTTTGGCTAAAAGAACATGCATATTTTATTTTTTTATTTTTTATTTTTTTTCAGTTGTGCTCCTTTATTTGTTTTTTTTTTTTATTATTAACTTGAGTATTTCTTATATACATTTCAAGTGTTATTCCCTTTCCCGGTTTCCGGGCAAACATCCCCCTCCCCCCTCCCCTTCCTTATGGGTGTCCCCCTCCCAACCCTCCCCCCAGAATTATAGAGTGTCATTTGCATTTATTTAATACTTTAATTTATTAAAACTCTGTTATCTGATTTATTTGCTCTTTTTCAAAAATAACAACAACAACAACAACAAAAAAACAAAAATACTATGATCTGTTTTGGAGTAGGAGAAAAATAAGTTGCTATGTGGTATTGAAATAAGCAACTTGATTATTACTCAGTAGTTTACTGCACATTAGTAATGCTCCCACATTTAATTTAACACTTTCCTAAACAAATTCATGAAATTTTGCCAATGACATTATTTCCTTGACATTGGGAAAAGTTTTAAGGCCATGTGACCTGTTTCTTTGACTCCCGGAAGCACTGAACATCTTATTCCTGTCACCTTTGCCCTTGTCCCTTTTACGCACAGCTGTCTCCTGTTAGAATATGGCATTTTCCCCACTTTTTAAGCTCTTTAGTCCCCTGGGATGGGGTTCTGCTGTACGAAAGGCCTGACTCAGAGTTGCTGGCAGCCCACCGCAGAGCCTGAAAATGCACATGCTGAGTGAATGAATCTCAGAGCCCCTTCCCTGTCAGCAGCCAGCGCACTGCGCATCATCAACCCACTTCTATTCGCTGTGGAAAGGTTGGGTAGCCCTTTACCCCCATCCCTCTAAAATGCACTTACTTTGATTTAAAAAAAAATCACAACTACATGAGCTTTAAGGAACCCTGGTGCATGTTCTTTCTAAAAAAAAATGCAATCTATATTTCTTAACAGTACATGTCAGGACATTCTAAGACTTTTGTGATACTGAGCTAAAACTGAGGCCAGGCTCCTGGTCTGGTTGTGACTTTCACCCCATGTTCCAGAATAGCTGGTTACCACTCTAGTTTAGCAGGCAAGATGGGTCTCTGAGACAGCAATGGGTCTATAAGCCAGACTGAAAGCTGTGAGTTTACAGGTAGGCCAATTATGTCTTTAGCTTCAAGACAATAGGTACTATTTGATTTATAAAGTGACATATATTATCGGCTCAGCTTCCATTAAAGAGAATAAGACACTTGTTTCTTAATCTCAGTAGTATTAGACTTTAAGATTAATACAGCTTTTGTGTTTAATCTTTGTAACATTTTAACAGCAGCAACAACAAAGATCTAGACATTCTTTTTTAATTGGAGGAATTATGATATGATTAATATTATACGTTTCGGCTATTTTTAGAGAGAAACGGAATAACTTAAAGTTTCATCCATAAGAGACTCAACATTAATCTCTCTTAATCAGTTAACATGACAGTTAAAATGTAAGACACATGCTAATATGACAATACTAGTTGTTTGGTAAGTATTGTGATAGTTCCTGTCTTATTCTCTTGTGTCATTTCCTCTTTTCTAGGGATGCCAAAAACATTGTCTCCAGTAAGAGGGGGATGATGTGTTTTAACAGCAGTGGCACTGCAGGACCAGAACCAAGTCTCTAATTAAAGACAGAACCTCCTTTCCTAGTTAAGCCTCCATTATAGTGTAGGTTTTCTCCACTGGAGACATTTTAATCCCGAGAGCCCCTGTGATGGCAGATGTTATATATGCAGTGTAGCTGGCTGTGTTCCAGTTTGTTTTCTGTTGCTGTGACAAACACTGTGACAAAAGATTCTTGGGGAGAAAAGGATTTACTTGGCTTATACTTCCAAGTAACTGTCCCTCACTGAAGGGAATCAAGGAAGGCACTCAGGCAGGAGCCTGGAAACAGGAACGGAAGAGGAAAGACCCTTATTTGTTTGCTCCCAGCTCCACACTCAGCTAAGTGCTGCTAGTGCTGGGCTAGGCCCTCCTATCAGTTAGCAATAAAGAAAATGCCTCTGGGGCTTGGCTACAGAGCCAATGTGATGGAGGTGACTGTGTTGACATTGTCTCTTCTCAGATATGTCAGGCTAACAACCAATATGTGCTGTCATAAAAAAGTTTCCTTGACAACCAAGATTAGTTCTCACTCTGCTCTCCACTCTCTTCCAGAGAAAAGTAAAACATCACCCAGGAGATTCCCTCCTGCTTAGCTGAGAGCTACTGCCTAGACACCAAGTCTCTCGTAAAAGACAAACTGTAACTGTGGTCTCCTCACAATTAGCTTATGAAGATATTTCTCTGTGAAATTTCATGCATGGTAATCTATCACCACCTTGTATGACACCAGGGAAAATTCAGAGAAATGAGAGGGCTTGAGGAAACCAATCACAGGAAGCAGCTACTTGCCATTCAGGAGAGAGACACATTGGAGGCTCTGAAAGATTCTAGGTGAGGAATAAACCTGGAAGCCCATGGCAAAGCAAAGACCAGGACTTTGAGGATGGTTTGTGGCTGCTGGTAAGCATGCTTATGCCCTGCCCCAGGACTCAGGACCTGTATTTCTTGAGAACTTTTCTGTCAAAGAAACTCATTCGTGGGCCTCAGAAGTGTTTCAAAACCCCCCCTGATGAAGGTCAAAGAAGCAGAAGGAAGGTATTTCGTTGTGAGGAACAGAACCAGCAGATCACCCTAGAGAGGGACTGCTAAGTCAGGACACAGTCAGCTGCCAAGTGGATCCTGCAGAAAGAGTAGCAAAGGTAAATGGGGGAAGCATGGAGCCTCAGTCAGGGTCGGCACATTGGTCAGCTTTCAGTACTACAATGAAATACTTGAGGCAGCTAACTTATAAGGGCTAAAGGTTTATTTTGGCTGATGGTTCTGCAGCTCCAGTCCAATTTCAATGTTCCTATAACTTGGTCTTCAGTGACAATGGAACATCATAAAAAGAGTGTACAGTAGGACAAGCTAATTCACGAGTCTGGAAGCGAGAAGGAATAGAAAGGAATGGGGATCTCACATTTCTCTTTAAGGGTACGGTATACCAGTAACCTTGAGACCTCACATCAGGTTTCACCCTTCACTGTAACATTACTGGGGGTGTGAGGAGGGATTGAGCATTTAATACAGTGAGCTTTGGGAGATCCTTATCCAAACCATAGCAGCAAGGCAGTAAGCAGACAAAGGAATGCTGCAATAGCAAAATGCCATTAAATCTCAGCGACTTAAAACAAAGGGGGTTTCTTCTGGTACAAATCTCTCATAGGAAGGTTTTACACCCAAGCACTCAGATATTTCATCTCTATGCCCGAGTGAAGAAAGCTCTGGAAGGAGTTGGCCATTGCACACATTGGATACCTAGCCTGCAAATTGGAACTCTCCATTGAATGACTAAGTACAGCATGTGGTGAAAGTTTCAAGTGTTGAGTCAAAGTAGCCTCAGCTTCGTACTGCATCCTAATAACAGTGTTCTGGGAACTGAGCACCGCAACATGCTGCACCGCTGACCTTCTTGCTGTGGTTGATAGCCATGCAACTTACCAGGAAAGCCAGCCATTTGCTGTGAGCTCTGTTTCCTGTAATAGTTGGTTGGGTCAAAATTAGACTACTGATTTGGGCTGATCAGAACATTTCACTCAGAATTTTGGCATCATGATAAGAAAAAAGATTCTGAAAACTAAACCCATCTGCAGCATTCTTGAGGTCTTAGGATTTTTCTGCTGAGCTGCAAGAGATAGATAAAGAAGAGATGGTGGGGACAGTGGCGATAGCAAGAGTTAAGTATGGAAGGATGGAGAGACAAATGAAGGCTGTGGACACTAAACCCTCAAGCCACAGAGCTAGATCCTTGTTGCCCCCATTTCCTCCCATCCTGGGTTTTCTAAGGAGCAAGTGTAAGACTTGTTTTCAGTCTCTTAAAACACCCCCTTGCTGTGGCAGAATCAACTCATGTTGATTGGAGAACAGGCAGGTGATTTTTCTTTCTCCTCCTCCTTTAGTTTACTATGATTGACTGATGCTCTCTGTCCTGATTTTCGAGGCAGCCATTTTAGAGAGTGATGCTGCTGACTTCAACTGAATTTCCGGCCTCAGCTTACTTTAGTGGTTTCTGTCCATGTTTGTGGGTATAGGCACAAGAGAAACTGTCATTCTCAGCAACCCGGGGTGTTCCCTTAAATTTTAGGGACTTTGATTCAAGCCAAAGTGGGATTTGTGGCTTCAGTCCTGAAAAGAATTTCAGGACTGGGAAGTTTTTGAAGCAGAGGTGAGGTTTGGTAGATGTGTTGATATCAGTTTCAGTACCGAGAGACTGAGGTAAGCTGTAGAAAGTAAGACATACTTACTGTCAGTCATGGGCTCGGGTTTCTCAGAAGAGCTGTGTCACCTCATGGCTGTTTGCCTAGGCACACCTAGGATTCTGGTAGTGTTAAGTTTACTATCTTAAAGTGCCATCAAGGAATCTAAGTAAGATCGCAGAGTGGTTTCTGAGGCATCTGATAGAATTCTAAGTGATAAGGTAAAAATCTAAAGATACAGGAAGGTAGGATCTCTTCATCATAAGCAAAGTTAACAGCGTAAAATGATGCCTGAGAAAGGAGCCACGACTCTACCCAAGGTCATGGACATCTAATACTTAAGCCTGTTCTTTATTACTTTAATATAAAGTACCTATACACATTAGAGGAATATTAACTTGATGTCAGCAAATGTTAATTATTCTTGGTTTTCAGTTGGCTTCAGTTCAAGTGTGGAGTGAAGGCTCTTCTCCCTTTCCTTATCCCCAAATTACCTGTCTTTTCACCCTGCCCCAGCTTCCACTAAAAGCTATATTTATTTTCTTGTCATGTTTTACTGACAGGCTTGAATGTATTTTTCAGAAAAGTTGCCTTGTGATAGTCTTGTGTCCCAGTGAACTGGGGCAGGAAGGGATGGTGGGCCACGTGGAGGAGAATTTAGCAAGCTCTACAAGGCTTAGGAGTCAAGGTAAGAGCTAAGATGGGTGTTGTTTTCAAGAGTTTTTCATATGTAATTGTGAGTCACTTTAAAATTCCTAGGAAGTGTGTTAGTTTATGAGAAAAACATTGCTATGAGATACGATTTCAAAAAAATTTAGAAATATCATATAAAAGGGTTTAGATCTGTTTTCCTCAGCTGTCAGATCAGTAGTCTTTAAAGAGAGTTATGTAAGCCAGAGAAGGTCACTGAGGACACATCAAAGGAAAGACTTTAAAGGGCATGCATTTGCCAACCATACACACACACACACACACACACACACACACACACACACACACACACTCTAAATCCAAATGAATTAGATCATTTTTCCTTTCTTTCTATTGATCAAGAGGCTGATTTCTCTTTATGGTTGATCATAAAACAGCTTATTTACTAGTTTCTGGCTAGAGCTATGAACTCAGGTTGAGGGAGCCGAAACCATGAGTTGCAACTCATACTTCAAGGTTCTCAGGGCTTCTGACACAGGGGGCTCTCAGGTTGTGATGATGAAAGACTTCACTTTAGTTGCTAATGTGATTTCTCTAGTGCTTCATTCATTCATCTAACCAATGTTTATGGAGTGCCAGCTGTGTGTCAGGATTGCTTTTGGCCTCCTGAGAAAGCAGGAAGCAGGCAGTTAGGGCTTTCCTCATTGGCCATTTATTTTCTCCAACTTAATGCCAGTGCATCTGTGGAATAACAGAAGTTAGGAGCATTCATTCTAAATGGGGCACACATCATGAAGAGTAATTTCATGCAGAGTTCCTTTAGTTTTCCAGTCTTCAAAGGTCCCTACAAGGAAAGGAAGCATCAGTGTTCAGCTGTCCTGTGTATACAATGTGGATCTCTTGGATCAACCCAAATGTTCATGCCTACTCTCCCTAAGGCATTTACCTATCAGCAATGGTGAGCTCGGCACCAGTCTACTGTCTGGTCTTCTTCCACTTGCTCTTAGGGGGAAAAGCTCCTATAAATCACAACAACAACTACAGAGAGAAAGAATCTGGGTGACTGCCAGGCTTCCTAGTGAACTTTCAAATCAAGGAAATGTTCTAAAAATCAATATTTAAAGAGCATACTTGGCACGATGTTCTGCCCTGAATGAAATGGATGGTGTTTGTGAAGAGGAAGACTAATGTGAGGACAGCCAAGTTCAAGGGCTGTCCTCTGTGAGCTGCACCAGCCTTTAGAGCTTCCCCTGTGGCCAGAACACTTATGCTTTGTGTCTAAGTGTTTTGCAAAATTGCCAGTTTTATTTCGTCTTTTTTTTTTTAAACTAGAAGTCTCTTCAATATTGTTTCTGTTTATCGAAGTAACTTCTCTGTGCTGTCTGGATACTTCATCTTCATACATTCTCTTTTCCATTAATGCTTGCCCTCTCTGCTGGACCCTGGAGGTGTGGCCTTTGAAATTCTCCCATTTCCCTGTTTCCTCTTTCCTGAACGCATGGGCAGAGTTTCTTCTGGGTTAGTGTTCTCAGGTAGATGCAGAGTTGAACCTCTGAGGAAAGTGACAATGTTGGTTTCATTGTTTTCGAAGGTGTCTTGAGTGGTGTGTGTGTGTGTGTACGTGTGTGTTTTGTAGTGAGACATGACCTCAGTATATAGTGTGGGCTGGCCCTGATCAGTCTCTAGGATCCTCTAGTCTTAGCTTCCTGAATAGTGGGATTACCATGTGTATACCACTATGTCTGGCTTTTGCCTTTTTGTGCTTCCAAATCTTCAAGGGTTCTTTACACAGATGTTGGAGGCCATCAAAGGAATGCAAGGAGCAAGAGCACACAGTGGGAAACTGAACACGACTTTAAAGCTGACACATTGGAAACTTGTTTAGGTTACTGGGCCTTTCATGTTATAAATTTTTTTCATTTGCACTTTGAATATGATTTCATGTGAATTATTGAGAGTGAGAGTGGGAAAAAAACTCCCTTAAAAATAATATCCCCTTAGTATAATAGTTGCCTGTGTCAGATTCTTTCTATAATGAAAACAAGTGTGGTACAATGCTCTTCAAAAATACTGTCTTCTTTTTCAAAATTTATTTTAAAAAATTTCCCAAACCTGCATGTACTCATGGAGTGCAAAGCAATATGCCTTAAGAAATCATATAGGATGAGTAAATTAAATCAACTGACACATTCTTTACTTCCAACTCTATTCTTCACATTAACTCTACCCACCAAACAAAAGTGAGTGGAGCTTGTACACAGGATCAATTAGGTAGGTGTTAGCTGAAATGACTCGAAATCCCGTCTGTTTTGATTTTGTTATTTATGCCTGTGAAAATGAGGTCCCTCGAGTTTCTTTCATCCACCCTGAGCTTTCTCCACCTTGTCTCTGTGGCTTGCCTGAGAGAGTTTGAACCTTGGGCATGTGATGAGATAGACTTCAGAAACCACACCATATGTAAAACTGACTAATAAGCACCTGTGGGAGCCAAAAGTACGTTTGTGGGATCTCTTGCAAATGTAGTGCTAGTCAGGTATGTGAGGTGGTGATATTCAGTGTCCCCTCTTACCAGTAGTTGGTATTTAAAAGGATAAATTTTAGGCATGTGCTTTAGGACTTCTTGATTCCTACAGAAAAAGAGCACGGACTGTCCTCTGCAAACCGAGTCCCATCCGTCGTGATGCTGAGTAGCATAAAATGAGGCCACAAGTAAAGTAAATACTTCTTTCTCTTCCAAGCCTTGATGAGCATTTTTCTTGATGCCTTTGGATTCCTCTGGTAAGAAGATCACAATGTAAAGCCATTCTTTACATATGATGTGAGTTTGAACAAAGGGCTGTGGGGCTTCTGTGTTGTGAAAGCTGGCAAAGTTTGCAGAACAAAAGAGACCAAAGCCCCCTTAAAATCACAGCATTCCACTTCATTTTGCTTTGTGTTGCTATGTTAAAAATTGAATTTGCTAGTTTGCAAGTAGACATAATGGCCAGGGCAGCGCTGGTTGACTGGTTCATTAGTGTGCTTCAAAGCAAGAAGGTAGGCAAAAACCAAGCCAGATTGAAATTCAGAAAATCAGCTCTTTGCTGGAAAGGAAATCTTTCTTTCCCTCAGCATGCTAGAAATAAGTTTATTGTCAGGAACAACAAGTGATACTTATCTTGATACTGTTGTTTTAATGGAAATATATTTTGAAGTGATGTTGTTTGCTGTAATACCAGATGGAAGCCTTAAAAATAACAACGAGGCCACAATATAAATCCAGCAATTCAAAATCCACTGAGTTGGTTTAAATCATAGAGCTTTTGTGCTGAGTATCGGAGAACATTTCAAATGTGAAAACACACAGAGAACTCTTTTAGAGACAGGTACAGATTTTAAGAATATGGGGTTTCCTGTGCAGCATCCTGATATTAGCAGGGAAGAGAGTCAAAGGTGGCTGAGCTTACTTTGTGACATGCATAGTAGAGTAACAGTCATGGCCCCAGTCCAGCTTTCTTTTGTTGGCTGAGATTCCTTTTCAGAAGAATACATTCTTTCTTATAAAGTCAAGACAGTTTGTTCAGCCCATGCCTCTGCGGAAACAGAAGTGAGAGAGAACCTCTTTTTCTCAAAAGAATTTGGAAATAAAAATTGCTTTGAGACAAAAGCCATTTATAAAAGGTAACTGTTGGGACATGTGTGCTAAGGAGCTCAGAGGGCCAAATGTCATGAATACCTTGGTGAGAAAGTGGGAGGTTTTGTCAGATTTCCAGTGAGAAGGTCATCCAGATGGTATGGAAAATGAATCTGGGACAGGCAAGGCTGAAAGGAGGTAGATAGGCAAGAAGCATGTGAAACTCAAGAAGGATGACCAAAATGCAAATGCTTCACTCCTTCTTTAAAAGGGGAACAAGAATAGCCTTGGGAGGGAATAGGGAGGCAAAGTTTAGAACAGAGGCAGAAGGAACACCCATTCAGAGCCTGCCTACATGTGACCCATACATATACAGCCACCAAACTAGATAAGATGGATGAAGCAAAGAAGTGAAGACTGACAGAAACCGGATATAGATCTCTCCTGAGAGACACAGCCAGAATATGGCAAATACAGAGGCGAATGCCAGCAGCAAACCACTGAACTGAGAAAGGGACCCTCGTTGAAGGAATCAGAGAAAGGTCTGAAAGAGGCTCGAGACCCCATATGAACAACAATGCCAAGCAACCAGAGCTTCCAGGGACTAAGCCACTACCTAAAGACTATACATGGACTGACCCTGGTCTCTGACCTCATAGGTAGCAATGAATATCCTAGTAAGAGCACCAGTGGAAGGGGAAGCCCTTGGTCCTGCCAAGACTGAATCCCTAGTGAACGTAATTGTTGTGGGGAGGGCGGCAATGGGGGGAGGATGGGGAGGGGAACACCCATATAGACGGGGAAAGGGAGGGGGAGGGGGATGTTGGCCGGGAAACCGGGAAAGGGAATAACAAATACCCAATTTAATAAAGATGGAGAGAAAAAAAAGAAAAAGAGAAGCCTTTGAGGGAACAAGTTAGGTAAGTTTGGAGGAGTAGAGATGAAGAATGAGCTCCTATTTTCTAAGTCTGATCAACTGCATGGGGCCACCAAGATTTGAAGGATGACCTTTGCACTTTAGAATGGAGCAGTCAGTTTCATAACGATGCTGGCCATCCAGCAAGGTGGGAAAGATGGATGAAAGTGATTTGGTAAATAAAACCTACACCAATATTTTGTTCAACACATTTACATATTCATTCAAGTGTGGGTCTAGAAAATAGAAAAGTAGTGCACAGTACATAAAGGCCATGAGGCTTTGGCTTCTACCCACAATGAGACAGTAGTCTCCTGTTGTGACAACCCAAAATAATCCTGGACATGACAAAATGCCCTCTGTAAAGCAAAGACACCACCCAGTTGAGAGCCACTGATTTCAGAATAGAATTGAGGAGTTGTTAAAATGCACGGGGAATTTGAAATCCATATAAATGGAAGAAATCACCCACAGAGTTTCAGTTCCATCAAGTTATGTGCCAAGTAAGTGCCAAACCCTCCCACTGTGTTGGAACTGCTTGATAAAATATATGCTGACACTAAAGTTAACACTGAGAACATAGCAAGGAAAGAGAAGTCCTAGACACCACAATAACATTTTACTTTTTCAAAGAAAAAAAGTGGAATAGAGCTTAGGTCCAAGAGTGTGGAGTAGACCCTGCTGCAGCCCTGGACAGAGGTTGAAGGGTGATGTGGAAAGAGCTCCTGGGCTTGAATTTCAATATCTGCACATAAACCTTACAGAGCAATGATTCTCTGTGAAGAAAAAAACCTTCCTGCAGGATAGAAATGTGAAGCACCCCTGACAGGCAGGCATTACCTATCTGCCCTCTGACCCAGGGTTGACAAGGAAGCTCATTTTTCTGTCTGTCGCTAGGAGAAAAAAAAACTCAAATCAATAAAAACCCTGTACTGATATGCTATTTTGGGTGAAAGTTTAAATTTGCCATATGTGGCCAGCATAGATCCTCAGAGAAGAGAACAATATAAGAGCTGGCACTCAGGGTACCCCTGAAAAACTAATACCCCACATTTCAGGAATGTCACCTTCAGCAGCTGATGGCATAAAGGCACTAGTGAAAATTAAAACTCTCTAAATACATTCAATTCGAATGTAAAGAACTCGGGTGCCACAAACCAAAATTTATAGAGAAGCAGAAAAAGTACTCTAATCAGCTGATCCAATAAATAAAACAGATAGTATGTGGGGAGTCCTTAAAATACCAGAAGAAGTTTATTGAAGGAAGTTAATATGGCCTAGAACAAGAGATGAGTATGGGAGAAAAAAAAGAGAAAATGGAATTCTGTTTTTCAAAACTCAATTCTTAAAATAACAGTTACGTAAGTGGAGTTATGAGCACAGAGCTCACAGAACAGCTGGCCATTGGAACAATGGACCATTCTCAAAGAATGTCTGAAGATAAGCTTGAATGGAAGGAAGCCTGGGGAGGACCTGGGTATATCTGCTAGGAGATCTACAAAGGCAGACTAGGAAGAGGGAGAGGTTGCTGGCATGGGCAGAGCAATGTCTATATATTTCCATAGCCACCAAAAGGCATACGTTCCCAAAGATAGAAATGAAAGCATAACTCCCACCTCAATTTAGATAGAGAGTTCAGCATATGAACAATGTAAAAACGCTGTGTAATGTTAAAATGAACACATATTCCAGAGAAATCACCAAGGTGAGGGGAATAGTGTCAGACAGAAAGGCCGGAGGTCCATTCCTTAGGCTTGTGTTTGTCAAGCCTGCTGGCAACCACACAATGTTCGTTAGCCACTCGGTACAATCACATGGAAAGCAAAGCTTACTAAAGAAAGTTCTTCCTCTGAGGAGAACATGCACCTCATCTGAGGCCAGTCTGCTTCTTCATAGACTGGTTTGATCTTGGGACTCTGTCTTTGATAGCATAAATCACATCAAAGTTCCTCGGTCCCCAAACTGTCACGCGGCGTTATGAAATGTTGCTGTCCAATTTCTTCACTTTATTTTATTAAAGCAGCCAAGAATCAATTATAGGTGGAAAAATACTTTTTTTTCTGGTTTCATGGACCTATGACAAAATCCAATGTGTCCTTCAAAGTTGTATTAGAAGAATTCTCTGTGTGCTATTAGCTTGGCTAAACACTGCGTAAACTGTTAAGTGATACACTCTGAATCTTAGGAGTTTTATGCAGATCTGCCTGTCACTATCTTCTTCCTTGCCAATTAAGGCTAGAGAGATTGCTCTGTTCCTAATGTGCTCTGGTGCATAAGCACAAGGTCTTGAGTTTGGACAGTCAGAACCCATGAGGAAGTAGGCATGGCAGCACAAGTCTGTAACTGAGCCTTAGGGGTAGCGTGGAGGGGTGAACACAGGAGTTCTCGAAGCTCATTGACCAGGCAGTCCAGACAAATCAGTGAACTTTGGATCAGGGAGAGAGCCTGTCTCAAAAAATAAGTCAAAGAGCAATCAAGGAAAGACATCCTGTATTGCATTAGACTTGTACAAATGTGCACGCATCTCTCTCTCTCTCTCTCTCTCTCTCTCTCTCTCTCTCTCTCTCTCTCTCTCTCACACACACACACACACACACACACACACACACACACACACACACACACATACATCCCCAAAATATATAGGTTTAGATTTCTAGACTTAAATTTTAATTTTTCATGATGGCCTGATAATCTTCAGTTTTTAGTTTGCCTTTCCATGTAGTCACAGATAAGATCACTCTATGTTTCTATGTTTTTGGCTTATCTGTTCTATTTGTGAATTATCCTGTTCTAGCTTACTGTCATATCTCATCTTAGTTTAACTTTCCTCATGTTATTTAACTTGCATTATGCAGCCAGTCACTAAACTTTGCTTTATAATGTATTTGGTCAGAGCTTATTTTCAAGTAAGCGATTTTATTTTACATAATATAAGGATCATTTCTCTTGGTGTAATATTAATTTTGGTGTGACCTGTTTACTTGAAGTTACATTTTTATTTTTGTCATCTTTCTAGTAAATTATCTTCTATTTGCTTAGAACAATAATCGCTAATGTCTGTGGTGCCAGGTGATTTTTTTGTAATAAAAGGCAAAGCTCAATTTTATTAAACATTTTTTATGTGTAAGGATTTTCTGTCTTAATACTTTCAGCCCCCTGGTAGGAGAGGAGGGCGATTTCCATAACCTCCTCCAAACATTCAGGAGACTAGGCTGAGAGAACCAGCAGGCAGATGGTAAGAAAAGGTGAGGTCAGTGTTGGGGTCAAAGGCCTATAATTTTTGCTGCTGGGTTATTTACTGTCTGAGTATTCACTCAGTTTTTATAACAGTCATAGTCATTATCATCACATTTTACAAGAAAAAAAAACCACACTCAGATAAGGAAGCTGTTCTTGCCCCCTAAGCCTATGACCTCATACCTTGACCTTGAGTTTTATTCCTCCAAGGGTGATTGGGAAACCAATAGTTCTGTTCCCTTAAGAAATGATGCTGGAGAGATGGCTCAGAGGTTAAGAGCACTGACTACTCTTGCCAAGGTCCTGAGTTCATATTCCCAGCAACCTTGTGGTGACTCACAACCATCTGAAGACAGCAACAATGTACTCATCTACATAAAATAAATAAAAAGATGAAATAAAAATATTAAGAAATGATCGGAAAGACAATGTTTTAGTTGTTCATTATTTGTCTTCATTATTGGCCAAGACATTGCAGAACACAGTGCCAAAAATCTGACCCTGTTTGTCGGCTCTGGGTTTGAGTACCAGTCTGGACACTCTTTGCTTTGTGTCCTTGGACAAATTGCCACACTTCTTAGCCCCAGGTTTTTAATTTGTAAGGTGGGAATGAGTCAGCAATAAGCAGCGGATAGAGATACTGTGAGGAGTAAGTAGGATAATGCACTAGAATTGACTATGCACAGGCTTGGCTTAGAGAAGTGCCTCAATGTTATCTGTGAGAAACAACTGTGGCAGAATTTTCCTTGGTCAGGAAAGCACCTCCTACAATCTCCAGTTCTCCAAGGAGCATTGCTTTCTCCCAGCAAATCTCTTCTGGTCAAGAAATGCCTGACTTTTGTTCTGATGTGGTAAGATGCCACATAGCTTTGGCAAACACCTAAAAGTATTTTATTTATTAATTAAATTTTAATCTCTGGATTCTACAGTTTTTCCTCATTAGCACTTTATACTTCACATATTTCAAACTAATATCCCCAATACATTTTAGTATCTTCCTGAAGATGTACATTGTTTTTATACTATGTAAATAAAATCTGGACATTAAAATGTTCATTCAGAAATATGCAGTTATCCTCTGATTTGAGAAAATACATGTTTTTATTCTTGACTTTGGTTTGGACCTTGTGTCTTAAAGGAATTCTAATCAGCTGCACCTTCTGAATGGAATTTCAACAATGCCTGAGCCTGAGCAAGGGCATTGTCCAGTCTAGGGTGGTTTCTTTGTCTCTACCGAGGATAGTTAGAGATAAAAACAGCAGCACCTATTAGAACACAGGTGCTGCCCTGGGAATTACTACTTAACTTTGCTTGAGGGAATCCAGTGAGTAGAAAATATCACAGCGGAGAGAATATTCCTTGCAGTGGGGCAGTGAAGTGTCTGCCCTTTGTAGTATTAGCTATGAGATCATTTTAGCATGACCTTGGAGAAGTACATAGAGATTCCACGACTTCCTTCAGGGCACACCTCCAGTGACCTAAAGACCTCCCACAAGGCTCTCCTTTTTAGATATTCCACTAGCATTTAACAAAGCCATACAAGTCTCAACAAATAGGCTTTGGGGGATGTTAATGTTCAAAGCACAGCAAATGCAAATGTGTATGACTTCTCTTCTAAAAGGCTACTGTGGCTAAGAGCTAACAGATTATCCTCCATGTGATGGAGATACAAGCTAAGAGGCAAGGAAAGAAGCATAGAGCCAGTGAGGATGTCCTTTTTAGTGACCCAAGTGAGCAATGATGGACCACAGTGCAAGCAGTGATAGAAGAGAGAAATGGTCAGATACTGGACACATTTTGGAGGTGGAACTAACTGGTTGGATGTTAGTGTTAAGGAAATAGAAGAGTCAATGAGAAATGAGAACCAGATGGGTATTGGGCAGGGGAGAAGGTAGGGTGAGAGAAGGAAGAGTATTCTGGATGTTCTATGCCTGAGGTACTTCAAGAAGTTGGAAGGAAGCAACTGTAAACCTAAGATATTTTAGTAGCTTGGAATCCAGGAAACAGACACACACACACACACACACACACAGACACACACACACACAGACACAGACACACACACATACAGACACACACACACATACAGACACGCACACATACAGACACACACACACATACAGACACATACACAGACACAGACACACACATACACATACACACACACAGACACACACATACAGACACTCACACAGACACAGACACACACACAGACACACACAGACACACACACATACAGACACACACAGACACACACACATACAGACACACACACATACAGACACACACAGACACACACAGACACACACACATACAGACACACACACATACAGACACACACAGACACACACACACACACACACGGGGAAGGCAGGGAGGATGGGAGAGGGAGAGAGAGAGAATAGGGGAAGGGAGAGGTAAGAAGCTATGTCTACATATTACCGTGGCACAGACTTTATTATTATAAATATTTATAGTTAGCAGTATAAATATAAATAATATGAATTTGTAATTTTTCCCAACCTGCAGTTTGATTCTGGTGGAAAAACCATATCTCTTTCGTTTGGAGGAAGGAGAAGTGAAGCAATTATTATCATCTTTTTATTTTTTCTACTGTGTGTGCTGGAAGCAACCGCCAATCTTAAGAACATTTGGTCCAGCTGTGAAAACTAGACACTTTGTCGACTGGAAGCCAATGATAACAGCTGCTTCTTGGAACTCCTGAGAAGAACCTTGTCTCCCTGAACTTTATTAGTAGAAGATAAAAAAACCATGTTTCCTCTGGTGAGATGATGTTTACTTGGTCCCCTTGTATACTGTGCTCTACTCCAAATCCAAGCATGAAGACTGAGCTTTACTATGGTTCGAATATGAAATGCCTCCCATAGGCTCATGAGCACTTGGTTCTTAGCTGGTGACACTATTTTGGAGGTGTTGGTATATTTAAGAGATCAAACTAGAAGAAGTAAGTCACTGGGGGAAGGTCCATGGGACCTATGTTATCCCTATGTGCCTCCTGTTTCACTCCTGGTTGACCAGAAGTCAATCTCTCTCCTCTATCCAAGTTCCTCTAACCAAAGTCTATAGGACCAACTAACAATAGGCTGAACTCTCTGAAACTGCAAATCAAAACTAAGTCTTCTTTCCTTACAAGGTAACTCTCAGGTATTTTGGTCAGTGGTAGAAGCTGGTGTTGGTCTAAAACATGAGAATTGGTGTGGAGGAATTTCTGTTTTAAGTTTGTGCTAGGGATTAAGCCCAGGTCCTGATGTATGGTAGGCAAATCCTCAACCACTGAGCTACAACCCTAGTCCTTAGTCTGAGTGTTTTGTAACTGATTGGATATGAGCCATGTCAGACAAATAATAACTAGTGAGAGCTCAAGTTACTCTTTAGTCACACCCAGTAGGGTCAGAAAGCATTTATTTACTTATTTAATAAACCAGTGCAGTTTCTCATTTTGCTGCAGAATTAATTTGATAGGCTTTAGTTGTGGTTCTAGGTAACCTTTATGTTTTCTTCTTTTCTGAAGATTAACCTATACCATAAAATTAGGGGCAAGAGAGGATTGTGGGAGCATTCATGTGGGTCTTCTTCTTACACTTTTGGGGAGATGAGGCAGCCCCTTCAGAGATCTCTTCCTAGCAGCATGGCAGTGTCACACTGACTTCCTGCCTTTTGATACTGGGTGGATTGTTTTTCACTGTTGCATGAGTGTCATGGTTGATAATTTGCTTTTCAGACTAGAGTTGAATCAACTAATCATTTACAAATTCATGTGCTCTTGATGAAAAGTAGGAAGATCTGCAGTGTTTCACAAGCTGGAATGAAGTGTGAGGATCTTAACTTAAATTCAAAGTGACGGGATAGGATCTGACAATTGGCAATGAAGATCTTGCTGAGGCAGATTCTCACTGAGAAAGCTTGCTGCTTTCTTCCTCCAGTGCCTGGCTCTGCTGCACTGTGGCAAATGTAATCATTGAGGCACTGGTTCCCACCACTGTGGTCTATTCCTCGTTTCTGTACTTTCCCTCATTGGTGTGTTTTTCTTCTAGCTCTGACCTTGGAGTACACCTTACTCCTTTTGGATAGCTGTGCAGACAGCATCTGCTTCCGCAGCTGCCAATGCGAAGGTTATCTGCCAAGAACAGAACACAGGTTTCTCATCCAGTTGCAAGTAATTGACTCTTGTTAAAGGACTTCATGGGAATTATAAGACCTTTCATAGTTGAAAATCATGAAAACCATATGCCAAATTTGTGGACAGAAAAGATGTTTATAAATTACATATTTGCCTCTTGCAAGGGCATGCGCTCTTTACTTCATCTCTCCCCTCTCTCTGGTGGGTCTTATAAAATTTCTGAATGATGACTAGAGCGAAAACAGTCACTATTTAGTTTAGTGGCAGAAATCACTGTAGGACATGAGCAACATTTTGTTTTTCTCATAGCTTCGTGTTAGTAACCTCATGAGTATATGTGCAGTGTTACCCAACTATCATCATATGTGACTTCTTTGAGGAAGATAGACAAGGTGGTGGCCCATATCTGGTGCTGAAAAAGAAAAGACATCATAGGTGTGGGTAGCCAATGCTTACAACTTCCCTTTGCACTTCCAAGAGGGTCTATGTATGGCCTTCCCTCCTCACTAAGATCAAGTAGCAAGGGAGCTTGGGCATTTATTATCAAAGTGTCTTACACACATGGTCTTGGCATATCTGTGCAAATATAATTGGAGGAAGGAACTACATCATATTTCTGTTTTGTAGACAAGAAAATTGAGGAAGTTTTTTAAAAGTTAACCTATCCAAGGACATTCAGCTAGTCAATTACAATGCCTGCCCTTGAATAAAGGAAGCCTAATTTTAGAGTTCTTATTTGAATGTTGTATTACTTTATGTCACTGAGAAGGTTGAGTAAAGTGGAAATAAAACTACTATTTAGTGATTTCCAGAAAGATAATATAACCATATTTTCTTTTCTGTTAAAAATCTAAATTGGGAGACGCAAGTTACTCTATAAAGATTGACTCTATTGTTCAGTATTAGTTGTTTAATCCTCATCAAAATTCATATTTTCCAACACCCTTAAGGACTGTTTGTCTTCATAACTCGATTAAAACAGGATTGATTGGATTGCTTTCCCATTAATGGAGACACACTTTCCTTCTACTGGATGGCTTATCCTCCTTCCTTTTCATTGACTGTGGGTACTCAGCTTAATGCAGTCAGTGATGCAGAGAGAGATTCATGCTCTAAAATGTTTCCCCATTGATTTTTAAAAAAAAGATGCAGGAAAATTAATCACATTCCTCATAAAAATGCATTCCTGCAATTATGAACCCACAGATGATGCTTGAAATTTCTTATGGTACAGAAAATGAAAGTAAGAAATAGGTTATATGCATTGCAGAGAGAAAGCGTAACTTCCAAAAAAGTCAATCTGAATTTTATCGCCAAGTTTCAAGGGCATAAAACATTATTTGATTAGGACTGTGATTGTTCTATGTGTTGCTGTCTGTTCAATATTCAGGGCTAGGCACTGACAGCTGCCAGAGCAAATCCTTCAGTGGTTTCTGTGGGCAATTGAAATGCTGAAAGGCAGGGGTGCTGCTGGGAGGAAGCAGAACTGAGATGCTTAGGCAGCTCTCAGGGGCAAGGAGGATTCCTGGACTTTCTCTCATCAGTTTATTTACTAGATAGGGCAAAGAGCAAGTGTTTCCAATGTTGTAGTCTGTGCCAGAGTGATAAGAAAGGAGGCTTCCTTCATTGCAGACAGAACTGTGAACTTTCTCTTCTGCAATGGTGTCTTAGTCAGGGTTTCTATTCCTGCACAAACATCATGACCAAGAAGCAAGTTGGGGAGGGAAGGGTTGATTCAGCTTACACTTTCACATTGCTGTTCATCACCAAAGGAAGTCAGGACTGGAACTCAAGCAGGTCAGGAAGCAGGAGCTGATGTAGAGGCCATGGAGGGTTGTTACTTACTGGCTTTGCTCCCTCTGCATTGCTCAGTTTGCTCTCTTATAGAACCCAGGACCACCAGCCCAGGGACAGCACCACCCACAATGAGCGGGGCTCTCCTGCCTTGATCACTAGTTGAGAAAATGCTTTACAGTTGGATCTCATGGAGGCATTTCCCCAAGGAAGGCTCCTTTTTCTGTGATAATTCCAGTGTGTGTCAAGTTGGCACACAAAACCAGCCAGGACAAATGGTTATAAGCAGGGACAGGAATGCAAATCAAAACAAACTGCCCTATGTATGTTTTTGAAAAATATAAATATCATATTGAATTGAGAAATGTGAACAGGTGAGGTCCAACTGATACTTGCGGTTATCTGGCCTTGTCTCCAATAGGTTTAACCATATTGGATAATTAATATCCATTAATCCCATGGGTATTAGTGTCCCTCTCTGCCAGAGATTGGTTTGGTTTACCTCTATTAGTGTCACATATATTATATTTTGGTGCTCTCACAGCACGTAGAATGGCATTGGGTCAAATAGTTGCTGATTCAAGAAGGAGCTGATCAGTCAGATGTATGAAATCTTGGATAATCAGGTAAACAAAAGTAAAACAGGCCCAAGCTCTTCACAGTGGTGAATAACATGGAAATGGCATCAAAGAAGAAAGCATTCTATCTACCTTTCCATGGGCAATGCTTGACCCGAAAATGCATTTCCCTGGTATGTATCAAGGATTTCGTCCTCAAGGCTACAGCTGCCAGTGTGAAACCAGACATACAGACTGAGGTACACAGACAGATAGGTTGCAGAAGAAATCCGGCTTTAACTCTATGGCAGATGATAGGTTAGAGTCCTATGATTTTGGCTTCATTGCAAAGATCATTTTGTTTCTTCACAAAGACAGCTTGAAATCCAAGCTCTTAAGGCACTGATGTGGTCCTACTTGGAAATAGGATCTGAGTAGATCCAATGGGTTGAAGAAGAGTTCCTTAGGGTAGACATTAATTCTGTGTGACAGTGTTCTTTTGAGGGTCTGGTGATGAAGCCCAGTTGGTAGAGTGCTGGCCTAGCCTGAACAGTGTCTAGCTTTGATCTCCAGAGCTATGCAAAGCAGTTATGGTAGTGAATGACTATACTCTTAGCACTCAGAAGGTGGAGGCCAGAGGATCCAGAATTTCAGGGTCATCCTTCTGACAGCAGAGTGAATCTGAGGCTATCCTGCTGAATAGTGAGGCCACTGGGGCACTCATGTATGCTCTTTAAAAAACATCCAATTTAGGTACTTACCTAGGATACTAATGCAGGCAGGAAACCTTTGACCTGTTATTTTTTTTTAGACAATGGACTAGGACATCCCTCTTGATAGAAATGAACTCAGGTAGTCAGCTAAATATTTCCTCCTCAAATTGAAGAAAATGATTTTGATGATACAGCTGCCTCTGAATTGTCCATGTTCCTGAAAGTAATTACTCACCCACACTTCAACAAATCATCCCAATGAACTTCTGGGTCCACTAAGCAATACTTGAATAGATTTGCTTCTAATCCCGTTGTTGGCACTCTATGTGGTGTGAGTAACATTTGTTCACCTTCCCAGGAAAAGCCTCATCACAATTGAATGTCAAACTGAAGGCTCCTTCTGTCTTCTTTCTTCCTCTTACTCATCCTCCTTTATATGAAACACTCAACT